>NW_028278232.1:0-278966 GCF_059751315.1 Micrasema longulum | reverse complement strand
TCCTAACCTAACCTAACCTAACCTAACCTAACCTAACCTAACCTAACCTAACCTAACCTAACCTAACCTAACCTAACCTAACCTAACCTAACCTAACCTAACCTAACCTAACCTAACCTAACCTAACCTAACCTAACCTAACCTAACCTAACCTAACCTAACCTAACCTAACCTAACCTAACCTAACCTAACCTAACCTAACCTAACCTAACCTAACCTAACCTAACCTAACCTAACCTAACCTAACCTAACCTAACCTAACCTAACCTAACCTAACCTAACCTAACCTAACCTAACCTAACCTAACCTAACCTAACCTAACCTAACCTAACCTAACCTAACCTAACCTAACCTAACCTAACCTAACCTAACCTAACCTAACCTAACCTAACCTAACCTAACCTAACCTAACTAACCTAACCTAACCTAACCTAACCTAACCTAACCTAACCTAACCTAACCTAACCTAACCTAACCTAACCTAACCTAACCTAACCTAACCTAACCTAACCTAACCTAACCTAACTTCTTCCATTAAATTCACTCGTTTCCTCTAAAGTAGTAGTTTTTTCACATCAGTAAATTTAACTTCAGTTTTGTTTTGTTTTGTGTGGCGTCCATTTGTGCGTTCAATCAAGTAAACTCGTTTCCGTCAAATTAGCTTCAGTTTTTTTGTGACGTTTATTAAAATCTTTCATTCTTTTTAAATAAGTGAGTAAATAAATTCAGTAAAGTAGATTAAATTCCATTTTTATATTATAAATTCGAAAAGGTACCGGCGGCGGGCCATCTTTGTTTTGTCAGTGCCACCTGTAATTTTTTCTTTCCGGAAATAGAAGCTTCCCGAAGAAGCGTCTTTTCATATTCGTTATATCGATTCCTTCTTTTAATTTAACTTCAGTTGTGTTTCGTCTCTGCATTTGGTGAGTGCTTCTTCTCGCATCTTTGCATGATACTTACAGCATTTTGTATTATTGTTTTGTGTTCCATTGATTTCTTCCATTAAATTCACTCGTTTCCTCTAAAGTAGTAGTTTTTTCACATCAGTAAATTTAACTTCAGTTTTGTTTTGTTTTGTGTGGCGTCCATTTGTGCGTTCAATCAAGTAAACTCGTTTCCGTCAAATTAGCTTCAGTTTTTTTGTGACGCTTATTAAAATCTTTCATTCTTTTTAAATAAGTGAGTAAATAAATTCAGTAAAGTAGATTAAATTCCATTTTTATATTATAAATTCGAAAAGGTACCGGCAGCGGCCGGCCGCTTGGGCCAATTGAATCTACCTTTTTTTTTTTTTTTTTTTTTTTTTTTTTTTTTTTTTTTTTTTTTTTTTTTTAGCTCTCGCTTAGTAAAATGCAACGTACCCCTACGAAAAAGAAAATAGATCCACCTGACTTTTCCCAGGTTCAGAGAGAGCTTTTACTGCTGAACCGCAGACATCTGAACCCGCTCGAGCCTCCAAACTCGTAATATCCCCAGCATTAGTCATTAAAGATAAAGCAGAACAGGCTCTCAGAGCTCTTTGTAATAGCGGCAACATTAAAGCCGCTATAAAGAATGAAATATCAGAATGCCTTTCTGATATCATTACTGCAAATGCCACCTTCGAGTCAGAAATGATGTCTATTGGTCTAAAGCACCAATCGGAGATGCTAGCCGCGAAGCTCTCCTTTACGGAACAGGCCCTAGAACAGGAAATTAGACACAGTTCAGTGTTGGCAGCTCAAGTGTCTTCCCCATCTAACACTCCCTCTCAACCAAATAATGCTACTGTTTACACTCCTCCTGTGAGTTATGCGGGTGTAGCAGCAGCAAATTTACAAACAGCTTATCACAATTCCGACCAACCAGCCTTGAAACCGAAAACTCGGCACACGGTTATTATTCAGGGTAAAATAACGCCTACAGCGAGCGAAACCCTCGAAAAAACTATTAAAAGCACCGTCAACGTTGCAGCATTAGGGATCGGAATAAAAAGCCTTAAAAAGACAACAAACAATAAAGTTCTTATACAGTGCGATACTGAAGAACAATGCAACCAGCTATCGGCCGAAATTTCAAAAAATGACAGTCTTAAAGCCCAAATCGGCACCAAGATTAGACCAAAGGTCATCTTGAAGGGGATCGACGCCGATCTTACCAAAGAACAGATCGTAACTGCTCTGTTTAATCAAAACACAGCCCTAATAGACACTAATGAAACTTCCACTCCTAAGGCTTCCGTTCTCTTTACACTAGCTTTTAAAAAAGATGTCACACGCAAATGCGCCGTGATTTCAGTCGAGCCTGAAATTTGGTCCCGCCTCGTTAAAATGGAACGCGTTAATATTGGGTACGACAGAGTCTGGGTGGCAGAATACATGGCCATCATTTCATGTCAAAAATGCATGAGTTACGGACATTCCGTTGCTCATTGCAAAAACAAAGAGGTCTGTTGGAAGTGTGGCGGAGAGCACAAAGCTGCTCAATGCTTAAATACCGACATAAAAATTAAATGTTACAACTGCTCCATAGTCAACAAAGTTTATAAAAGCAAAACACCAACTGACCACAAAGCTCTAAGTCTGGAGTGTCCGGCACACCAAAGACAACTAGTTAGATATAGAAACATGGTCGATTATGGACAGTAAATCTATAAAAACCATTAAAGTTGCTCAGGCAAACCTCCAAAGATGCGAGGCAGCCACATTGTCATTTTTAGAACAAGCTATACAACAAAAGTATGACATAGCACTCATACAAGAGCCGTATACTGGTAACACCGGAAAGATCAATAAATCAACGTTCAGTGGCAAAATATTTCAAAAGTGCAGCCGAAATTCACCAGTAAAGGCAGCCGTTATAATTTTTAACTCTGAGATATCTCAGAGCTGCATACTCTTAGATAAATATAGTGATACTACGAGCGTTTTTATTGAAATTAAAACAACATTACAACCACTTGTATTAGGCTCCCAATATTTTACTCCAAGCGAAGACGTCGACTCCTGCCTGAGCAAAATCAGCACCATGTTGAACGATAAGATCAAAAATCTAATTCTTATCGGGGCAGATGCAAATTCTAAGAGCATCTGGTGGGGCAGCGACAGATCAGACAAAAGAGGAGATAGAGTTAATGACTTCATGTCCCAAAATCAACTTCACATATTAAACGAGGGAACCACACCCACATTCGAAACGTTTCGAGGAAATGATTTGTTAACAAGCATCATAGACATCACAACATGCTCTACAAACATGATTGGTCTAGTCGAAAAATGGCGAGTCGACCGACAGCTAGCCGCTCTTTCAGACCATAATGCAGTTACATTTAATATTAAATTAGAAACGGACTCTAATACTTGTGTAAATGACGCTACGACGTTTCTATACAAAACCAGCAAAGCAAACTGGAAAACATTTCAAAAAACCTTAAAGAAAATATTAACAGAAAAAGAGCTAAATTCAATAAAAATAGACGAAAATATTGAACCGAGCGTCCTTAACAGACAGGTAAGTACGATTACAGATGCAATATCTGAAGCCTGTCGCTCATCCATCCCCAACATTAAAGCCTCAAAAACCAAAAAATGTCCCTGGTGGACTGCAGAACTAAATGATCTTAAAAAAGAAGTCATTAGATTAAAAAGGAAATTGGTTAACTCGGCTGCTGGTAGAAGAAATTTTGTAACATTACCAGCATACATAGAGATCAAGCAAAAATATAAAGAGGCGATCTCGTTAGCTAAGACTAAAAGCTGGAAGGATTTCTGTACGGGACAAAATAAAGATACGGTTTGGTCTACGGTACAAAGAATATTAAGAAATTCACAATCACGACCCCCCGAGACGCTTAAATTCAACGGCGTTCAAACCACCTCAGCGCAGGAGTCGGCAACTGAGCTTCTTAAACATTTCTTTCCGGATGATACCACGCACGGTGAAACAAGCGAGCAACTCGAAATTAGGCAAAATATAGCAAAAATCTACTAGCCGATAATGATATGCCTTTTACGTTATTAGAAATAAGAAATATTCTATTTAGTTTAAATTCCAGTAAAGCACCGGGCCGCGATCATTTCACTGCAGACATTTGCCAAAAAACATTCGAATGCATTCCGAACACCATTCATAGCATATTTAATGCGAGTCTGAGACTCGGCTGCTTCCCAGCACTATGGAAAATTGCCAGAGTAAAAGTAATCCCAAAACCAGGTAAGGAAGATTACGGAGACGTGTCTTCATATAGGCCAATCGGTCTTTTACCCGTATTTGGAAAGGTCTTAGAAAAACTTCTAATCAAAAGAATCTCATGGAGATTCAATAAACTTGAAAAACTAAGCCCTAATCAATACGGATTTACCCAACAAAAGAGTGCCGAAGACGCTATGGTGAACGCGGTCACTCTCATTAAAGAAGCAACAAAGAATGGTTACCATGTCTGTGCTATATCTTTAGATATTAAAGGGGCCTTCGATAACGCTTGGTGGCCCCATATTTTAAATCAATTAACAAAACTTGAGTGCCCGAAGAACATATTCAATGTCTTCCAAGACTACCACTCCGACAGGATGGTAGAAGTTAAATACGCTGGCGCATACTCAAATAAAAGTTCAAACAAAGGTTGCATACAGGGATCTGCTTGTGGACCGGTGCTTTGGAATATCGTCCTAGACGAACTTTTACAGTTAAGTTATCACTGCAATGTTCATTTACAAGCATTTGCAGATGATGTCCTAGTTTTAATAAAGCACAAAGATACGAACTTATTGGAACAAATAACAAACGAAACTCTCTCCTTAGTCACTTCTTGGGGAGACAAAGTAAAATTAAAATTTTCCGAAGAAAAAACAAATGCTCTATTTATAACTAAGAGAAAAGCACAACCTCCAAATATATTTATGAGAGGAAAAAGGCTTTATTTTGTCAAAGATTGTAAAATCCTTGGTGTAGTTCTGGACGAAAATCTAAATTGGAGTAAACACGTTGACTCAATAACAAAAAAAGCAGCGAAAATAGCAAATCGCCTAACATTCATGGCCAAACCGACATGGGGACTCAGCCCAGAAATAGTAAGAACGATTTATAGCGGGTAGTAGAACCCACTATCACTTATGCTGCCGCGGTATGGTCAGAAGCAGCAAAGAGGAAAAATATCCAGACAAAACTAAATAGAATTCAACGGTCAATGGGAATAAGAATAAGCAAAGCATATAGAACTACATCCCTCACCTCGGTCCAGGCAATTGCAGGACTCATGCCATTGGATATTAGAATTAAAGAGATTAGCGATATCTATTACACAAAATTGAACCATACTATCATAAATGCTCCAAACGACATATTGTATCAAGGAAGGATCGCCTATACAGATCTTCCACATCCAAGCAAACAAGTGGGCTTATCTACTGGGCATCCAGAAACGTACGCCAGACTTGAATTTCCAGAGGATGAAATAGACATCTACACGGACGGCAGTAAAACTGGAGGGAAAGTGGGCGCTGCCTTCGCCGCATTTGACAATTCCGGAGAGTTGTACAGTAAGAAGCTTCCCATGGCAGACTACTGCACGGTATTCCAAGCCGAACTCTTCGCAATTGTGAAGGCACTAGAATGGGTCACTAGCAAAAAGAAAAACTGGAAGACTGTCAACTTATTGTCAGATTCAAAAAGCTCTATTCAGGCGCTAGATGATGGATCGCCTAACAATCCCATGGTATTCTGCATACAAGAATCTTCGAGAAATCTCGAGAAAAGAGGCATTGAATGCAAATTCTTGTGGATACGTGGTCATAACGGTCTCTCTGGAAATGATAGAGCTGACGAGTTAGCGAAAGATGCAGCCTTACACGTAAAACTGTAAAGCTATACACAAAGTTTCCACTAAGCTACGCAAAAAGGGAACTAAGAGAAAAGTCTCTCGAAGAATGGGAAAACCGATACCAAACAAGCTCTACTGGGTCAGTAACTAAATATTTCTTTGAAAATTTAAATGACTGCAAACAATTTGGCAAAGCAAACAAACACACCTTTGAATTAACACAAATTCTCACAGGTCACGGTGCTACACTTTCGTATCTTCACAGATTTAAATTGAAGAGTAGCAGTGCCTGCCCATGCGATACGCTAAGCGAGCAAAATGTCCAACATCTTCTCCTTCACTGCCCAATGTTTGCGAAAGAAAGGTATGATTTGGAAAAAGAGTGCAACAAAAGAAAAATTGCAATTGAAGATTTTCGGACAGTTCTACAGCACAGCATATTGTCCCAAAAGTTCGTGTCTTACGCTAAACTAATAATAGAAAAAATAAGGCCAATGAACAAGTAATGGGGCAGGTACCCAAAACTTTTCAACTGTGATATGCATGCACTAACAATAGACATAGCTATATTTTATATTTAAATTGCTATAGTTTAACCATTTTACAGTTGTTACTGTTATTTTGTTACTTGTTGTTACTTGTTGCTTTGACTGACTCTGTAATGTAACTTTTGTTACATTATTGTTTTGAAGTTGATATGTAACTTTTGCTACATATATATTGTTATGAAGTAGGTGCGTAACTTTTGTTAAGTATCTATTGTTAAATAACTTATTGTTACAAATTATTATGTAACTTTCGTTACATTTATTGTTATTATGTTATAGAAATATAAATTTATGTTAATCCCTTTCCAGTCAAGGTTTTACATGGTTCCCTTGACAACGGTGCTGATTCCAATTCCGAGTCTCGACATGCGCACGTGTTGCTGGATATGTTGTGGTGACTAAGTTAGTGTACGCAGAGCGCACTTGGCAAAAACCGCAAGGTGACCGCCTGTGCATGAAGCGTGACACTGGACTGGGAATCGCGACATTGTTTAGTAAAACGTGGGCGGGCGGGACGAAGATGGATAGGCACTAGACGAATGTCGGAAAGTGCAAATAGTCCATGTCACAGCTTCAACACAAAACATAAACACATAAAATCATACACAAAGCACTAACAAAAATAACAGCCCAAAAATATCACCTTGTATAGTTATAAGCAAGGGATATCAAATAACACAACAAAGAAAAAAAAAAAAAAAAAAAAAAAAAAAAAAAAAACCTAACCTAACCTAACCTAACCTAACCTAACCTAACCTAACCTAACCTAACCTAACCTAACCTAACCTAACCTAACCTAACCTAACCTAACCTAACCTAACCTAACCCTTGACCTTTGCGGTCACCCCCTACATTTGCTGATCCCCCACCTTTGCTGACCTGACTTTATTTTTTGACCTTCGACCTCTGACCTTCGCTAACCCCTACCTGGCTGACCTGACATTTGAACTTTGACATTTGACCTCTGACATTAACCTTTGACATTTGACCTCTGACCTTTGTTAACCCCTGACCCCCCCACCTTCGGTGACCCCCTACCTTTGCTGACCTGACATTTGATCTTTGACCTCTAACCTTTGCTGAACCTCCACCTTTGCTGACCTTATGACTGAACGTGAACCTTAAGCTGAACAAATACAAGTAGCTTTGTTTTGTTTTAGGACACGTTACATGACAAAACCGGGTTTAGATCCATCGGGTGGTTGTCGAGATTTATTATAAGTATGGGACGTTCAAGGTCATTCGGTATGTATTTTTTTCAGTTTTTTGATAAAAAAGGTTATTTTGTTTTGAAACTTAACAGGATCGGTGGACATAATGCCCTTAGTAAAACCTTCAGTGTGTGACCTTGAACGACCACCGCTCTTCATTATTGATGTCATAAAATAATCAGTATTACATTTATGTACATATTATTTATACATACATTTTTATTTATTTATTTACGTACATAATTTTATTGTACAATATTTGAGACATAAGTCCCAACTCTATGGGACGAAAAGTCCTGTGTTGAGGTGGGACGAGCAATTATATGACACAGACACATGAGTATATCACCACAAATATAGGATTAGAAACATAAAAATATTTTTTAAGAAAAAAAAACATAATCATAGCACATTAATATGGTAAACAGTAAACTCAAGCATTCGGGAAATCTTCAAAGAGTTTCGTACTCAAATTCCTTCCACTAAGGAAAATCCAGCCCTTAACTCCTTTCTTGAAAATAGTTTTTGTCCTTGAGAGCTTAATACGTTATTCCAAAACATTGAACACTCTCGGTGCGATAAATGAGAAAAAGCAAAAGAAAGAGCAAAAGTCGTACGGGTTTTGGGTATGACATAATTAATGCTCTGGGAAAACCTCGTACGGACATTTTGCTGAGACCTCTCCTAATTGTTCGACCAGAAGTGTGTAAGTGCTTCTTTAAGGTACAGTTGTCTCATATCCAGCACCTTCGTGTGTTGGAACAACTGTTCTGAGGGCGCCGGAATATCAATCTCAATTATTATTTCTGTGAAATTATGAGAGGCTTTAAAATTGATGTAATCGTATATGTATGTGTTTATATGAGTACTTACATTTATATTTATATATTTTTTTTATTACTTTGTCGAAATTTTTACATATTTTTGAATTTGGATTTTAGGCCGGAGCGTTCTTAACAATTTTACATCGATTTATAAGGTGGTTGATAGCTTTCCATGAGGAATATCCAGGCTTAATGATAAGGTTTGAAAAAAAAATGAAAATCATTGTTCAATAAGTCCACTTATATTCACTACACATCGTCACATATATACAATATATATACACACACTCATACATATATACACACATACACACACCCTCACACAATATATATAACTATATACCTAACTGTACTGTGGGGTAACTACCCCCACTTACATGTACAATAATACTGATACATTATAACAAGTAGGTACTTAGCATAAATATTATTATTTAAAGTAAAAGTTATCCTCATTATCTAATTGAGACACATTATATATATGTATATATTTGTACCGACATATTGAAACCATTGTATAAATTATATAATATGTTTTGTTTTTATAGTACACAAAGTTAGAGTTAACTCTAATGGACCAGTAAAGTTTATATTTTATATTACATGCTAAGGTTATCAATTAACTAATTAAATTTTTCAAGAACGATAATATTGTAAGGGAAAAAAACAAAAAAGAAGGTAATTTAAAAATTGAAATCGAAGTAAAAAAGTTAAGTTAAAAGTTTCTAGTTAGTGTTTACATAAATGGAAATAATGTTAACATTAATAAAAAAACTTAATTAAAGTAATTTAAAAGTAAGAGTTAAAATAAAAAAGAAAAAAAAACATGATCAAGTGCACAAACCATTTTTTTTAAAAGGCATAATATATATTTAAGTACATATTGCAAGGGATAAAAAAAACCGAAGAGAAGCAACTTCAAAAGTAATAAAAAACAGTAAGTTTAAGTTAATTTAAAAAACATCTTCAGAATTAATGTTAGGAAGATAGAAAATATCAGTCTAGTCCGTCTAGAGGGGACACGGTATGCAAGTAGATTAATTAGTTCTGGGGATCAAATTTATTATTTACAGTTTTGTAAAGCAGGATCTGATCGAAGATATCTTTTCTGTGTTAATGAATCGAGGTTATGAATTTTTAAAGAAGCTAGGTATATAATTTGGAAAATACAAATGAAATGTGTATGTATATTCATATATATAAACATGATCCCGTAACTTTGAATCGACATTCGAATATTCGAATTGATACTTTAGAAATGAAATCGTTCCGGAGTTCCCATCCCCTTCTCACTCACACAAATACAATTCTACTGACTATGCGATATCGCATGGATACGCGCTGCACATGTGAAATGGGACTAAGGGGGGCGCGGTCGCACGGTTAGCGGGGCGCGGCGTATCAGAATCCTTTTTAAAAAAAAAACAAAAATTATTTAATAGACTGTTAAACTAAGTCAAAAAAACTTTTTTTCACCAGTGACGTTCATTCAAAGTAGTGCATTTTATCAAAATATTTTTTAATTATTTTTTCCGTACATTTTCGAGAAACTTTGCAGTCCAATTTAATACTCTAATTTTTACCCCGCGCAAGAAAAACAATATTGTATCCAATTTCCCGTAGGGCTGAAGTTCCTCATTATGCAACTAAAGTGACTACTAACGAATTTTCGTTTATCCAGAATGAAGAAATATAATATTTATGTATGGAAATAGAAGATCCTCTTAGTATGGAACTGTATGAGTACCTGTATTTTTTGTATTATAAGTTTATTGTTTCTTTCAGGTAAATACAACAAGTAACTGCACATTTTAAAAGTCATATTGTCTTATTTGTAATATTTTCCTTTAAATTTAATAAAAATATTGTTCAAAATTCAATTAACAGTCTTTTATTTATTTACCTTCCGGGTATATGTTTACGGATGATTCAATTTTACAAAATACGAGGGGGGACCCAAAAGTAACGGGAATCGCACTGTGGTGGGGAGGGAGTGTAGAGGTACCCATTTTACGATCCGATGTTCATTGGAAACACGTCTTTTGAGTCAGTGTGCGAAGTTCTGTTGCTGTGAGTGTATCAGTTCGTCTGTGGGAATTTTTTTAGTGAAACAACTTTTTCCATGTCGCCGAAAACGTAATGGCTGATTGTCGAAAAGACCGCGCGGCTGTGAAATTTTGTTTCCTGTTGGGGAAGTCAGCCGCGAAAACTATCGTAATGCTTAAGAGGATTCTGCCCTAAGTAAAACCAGAGTCTACGAGTGGTTTTCACATTTTAAAAATGGAGAAATGTCAATTGAAGGCCAACCCCGTTTAGGACGCACCTCAACGTCAAGAATTGACGAAAACATCGACAAAATCAATGTTCTCGTTCGTGAAGACCGTCGTCGAACCATTGATCAACTTTGTGAGATGTCTGGAATATCGTGCAGTTCAATTCAGGGGTTTTGAAAAGATTGAGGGAAAGTATCCGGAAGAAAAGGACAAATTTTTGGCACACAAGCGACTGGTCTTTCCATCAAGACAACGCGCCGGCCCACACCGCTCTACCCATAAAGCAGTTTTTGACCAAAAACGGCATGACACCAATTGGTCAGCCCCCTTCCCCCCCCCTGCTCACCGGATCTAGCCCCCTATGATTTATTTTTGTTCCCCAGACTCAAAAGGGACATGAGAGGAAAGCGTTTTGCCACTGTGAAGGAGGTAAAACAAAAATCGCTGGAAGGCCTAAAGAACATCCCAATAAGGGAATTTAAAAAATGTTTTGAACAATGGACGAATCGTTTGCAAAGGTGCGTTGTGGTCAAGGGAGAATATTTAGAAAGTGATCAAAATTTGGTGAAAAATATTTTTTAAAAATAAGTTATGACGAAATTTCCGTTTTTTTTGGGTCGTCCCTCGTACACACGTAACGTTGCCATACGCCATGCCAAGCGCAATAATGAGTATTGAGTTTGATTACAAAACATGAAAAATAATCACTTAAGAGACGCCAAAAAGCACAAACTACAACAAAAATTAATAATATCTTAATAAGTCAATATTGTTTTATTCAAAATGTGAGGCAGTGCCTTATGGGCCAAAATTTTCGACCTGTGATGCTAAAAGGAAAATTTATGTGAGAAGGGTGAAATTTTTATTACTTAACAGTGCCCTATGGATTGAAATGAGGTGGTGCGCTATGGACGAAAATAGTAAAATATTACTCATGAAGTGATTAAACGGCCATTTAAAAAATTAAATGTTTTCTATGAAATCATCATAATTTTTCCGTTTCCGTACCTTATGGTGTATAGGGCACTGCATTGGTACACTAAAGTGTTTCTTGATCATTTTTGTTACATGTAGGTAAGATGATCAGTCTTACGCTTCAGGTACTAGTTCAGGGACTATGAAAAATATTCTAGTGTAAAAATACCCTTTTAAATAAATATTTCATGTCAACCATGCCCCCCAGATAGCAGTGAAACTTGGTACAAACTTGATTTAAGATTGATGGAAGGTCGAAAAGGAAAATTTGACGCGACAAGTTTTTATCAAAAGTTGCTGGAATATTGTTATGTCAAATTTGAAGAGACAAGTTTTGACAAAACTTGCTGGAATCTTGTTATGTCCAGAACGTTATTTCAGAATCCGAAAGTCATACAATGATGATCAACACATTGCCATATACATAAAAATATAGAAAGAATTCGTTTTTTTATTTTTTTTTATTTAAACTGTTATATTTAATCCCAGGACTTTTCTACAAGACTGTTTTTTTTGGCACCACAACAGGCCGTGAGGCTCAATTCAGTGGTGAATTACAGCACGGTACAAAAGAAAAGAAAAATCACATTCAATTTTTGTGTTCTCACCAGGAATCGAACCCGGAACCTTCCATGTGTGAGCCAAATGTCTTGACAACTACACCATGGAGGCCGCCGAATTAAATTAGTGCATGACAAATATCCAAAAAAGTGGTTAATTCCAAATAACATTCAGATTAGCAATACTATCAGAGTCATTGAAAAATTATATATTTCACCGTTTTTGTCTTTAGGTTTCAAGTCATTTTTAATGTTCGTGAATTTGTATTTTACTCTACGAATTTATCATTGGATGTTTTTCCGGCGATTTTAAAACTTTTAATATTGTCGAAGTGTTAATACTCAGTTAAAAGGATGAAATATTGATATGGCACTGAGGAAAAAAGAAAAAAAAAGAGTTTTCGTAGCACTGTCATTCGACCAAACCGTCTTGTCAAGAGTTCTTTAAAAGTAAGTATGATTATAATATATATTTTTTTTTTTTATTAGGACCTACTACCAAAACTTGATAACATCGGCCAAAAACAAGTTACATTTATAAACATAAGAAAAACATAAACAGACAGGAATAACAATATAGATACAAACAAAAGACAAGAAAAATATAAGTACAAGAATAACATCAAAATATCAATTGTAATAATAAACACATATCCAAACCAATAAAAATTTCAACATTATAATATATTGATTGATTTGGTGTTTATTTTGTAGAACTCCATATTTAAACTTATAATTAAAAATCAAACACTGATTTGAGTCTACTGAACAGTTTATTTTATTTTTACAAATATAAACATATCGCTCCTTTAATAATAAACTGAAATAACTCAAAAATCATGATTGTTGGGAAATTGCAGTTAAAGTTTTGCAAGTTTGGCGTCAACTATGTTTTGAAGAATATTTTTAAATATGGACATTCTACAGAGATGTAAAGGTGTTTCACGCATTGTGAATAAAATATTCTTTCAATTTATATTTATAAATATCTAGTGTTAAGCATATTTTATAAGATATTTAAGTTTAAAAATACTATTAGTGACTTAGTTCTGTTTTTGATTAAAAAGAAAAATTATTTTTAAATTTCGACTTAACACAAAACTTATTATTACAGTTTTGTTTTAAAAAAACTGATATTATGTATTAAACTTTAGGATATAATGTACTTTATTAGTAAAATATAAAATGACAATATTTGACTTTAGGAGTTATTACTGTTTAACACTAACAAAAAAGTCAATTATTATAATAACTTAGGTTTAATTCTATTTAATGTTAAATCAATGATAAAATTATGAATTGATCTGTAATTTAAGGTACCTATATAAAAAGTTAGGGGCTTAGAATATAATAACCTGACTACTAACTTGTAAATATCTTTACAAATAAATTTAATAATTAAATATAATAAGAAACACATTTTATTTTTATAATAATTTTATTGAAATCTTAATACAAAATCAACAAAAAATAATTAAAAATGAACTTTGCTTAGCATTATAAAAGACCTTTATTATTTTTTTATAATAGCAGTCTTGTTCTCTTATATTATTATATTATTATCTTAATAATATTGAGATCACTTAGGAATGCAGCAGTTATAATCACAATCAGTAAATAATATTTCTCTTAGAACTCTGTAATATTGACAGTAATGAAACAATAATTTTATTTAAAAGGAAAACATGACTGACTGACTGATCTATCGGGCTCAAATTTGGCATACAGATAGCAGTTATGATGACGTAGGTATCCGTTAAGTAGGGATATTTGAAAATTGCCGCGGGGTCGGGTATTACGTATTAGTAATATTATAATATTCATTGGCAGAAACGAGATCAAAAATAATTCTTAAGAATAGATTTAAAAAATAATCAATAAACATTTAGTAAAAAAAAATCCGAATTTTAATAAGATGTCGTTTTTTTTATATGATTGTGATTACATTTTATTTAGGATGTCAATCACAAACCAGTATGTAACGATATCTTATTAAAAAATGGAATTATAAAAATTTGCGTAATATGAGGGGATTAATCCTTTAGTTATTAACTCTTTTAAGTCCTTCTTTTTATTTGCGCTTAGTTCCTGTTTTTTAGAATATACTTGTTTAATCGTTATTTCTTCGAGAGGTATCATTTTCTTTCGTTTATTTCTAACGTTCACTTCTTTATACTCACTGTCATAATAAGACGTTTTGTAACAAAATGTAAATGGATCGCTTTTAGTAATTTTTAAATGTTTGATTTCATTCCACATAACATTTTGACCATTTGTGTTGGTACTGAAATTATACCCCCACTCCTCTTGTAACTCTTTTAAATTTGAGAATGAGTTGAAACTCATTTCATGAACACTTATAGCTGGACTACTCTTTTTTGCGTTTTTGATTAAGGCAATATACTGGTCTGGAGTGTAAATAGGGCCAGACTTGAGATTTTTCTTGACCTCTTTTTCTATAAGACTGTGTACACTATCGGCCTCATTTTGGGTGTGGCCCCTAATTAAAAATTTATGAGTTATACTGTTTATGTTTAAATAATACACAGCATACATATATAAAACCTTATAAACCTTTGCAACCGCAATGAACTTATTCTTGTTCTGTCCACAGCAATTGTCGGAGTAGAATATTATGTTTTTCGCAGCTTCTCCATCAGAACTAATGCCTTTCAAATATTCCCAGACACACGACCCAATCTCAATCGCTCCTCTTTTTGCATCTGACTCAGTCCAGAAATAACAGTAAACATTGTCATATGCATGTTTGCCTTCTTTATTATTGAGTTCGGTCAATGTCAGGTTGTAACTGTTCAACTTGCTTTTATAATAAAAAGCCGAAGTGTCACCTCTGGGACATTGCAATACGGCTTCTAAATCGTAAATTACGACTTTATTTTCATTGTTTACATTTCTCCTGTCATTCAATTTCTCCTTCCTACTTAGTTCTTTCTCTTTAAGATGTATTTGATACTTTTCTTCTTCTTTTTCTTTTTCATTACCATTTAAGTTTGCATAGGCAACACATTGGTCGCATTGGTCTTTTTTTGGTTTGTGAAAACTTAAATTAAACTCTGTTGTAAAAATTTTATAGTAAGCAATGTAGTTACCAACCTCTTTATTATTTTTAGTTTGCAATCCTGTAAAGTCTCTGTACAAATCTTTAATTGTCTTACCTCCTTCAATATACTCTCTTGTACTGTGAGCTCTAACATAGTGTCCTTCTATTCGAGGAATAGATTCAATGTGTTTTCTGATTTCAGCTAATAATTCAGGATCCAATTTTTCGTTATTGCCATGTTTGCCACGTTTCTCCTCTATGAAGCCCATCTCATTTGTGTTCGTTATGATGGTGTAAATCATTCTATCACTGATATCTAAAGTACTTCTAAAAAAAGTTTTGCACACTCTAATTCTATTATTGTCCAGTGTCAAGTAGAATGCCTTATTGGGGCGACGGGGAGTTTGGGCGTTAGTATATTTATATTTAGGTTCTATATCAACCATACAAGTTTTTATGAATGCTCTTTGCTTATTTAAATCACCAAGTTGCCAAAATTTATCAAAAATTTCATATCTTCCCTGAGTGTCTATTTTGTCTATGCATTTTAATTTACACTTCTCATTACAGGGAGTCTTGAGACAACGTGAGGGCTTATTTTTGCGAGTTTTAGACATTGACACATAAGCTCTTCCTTCGTTACGCATCTTTTTTACTCTGTTTTGTCTCCATTTAGCAGGATTTTTTACCCTCTTAAGACCTCTTTTTTTTAAACTCTGTGTTGCAGTGTCAATATCAGAGCTTGAAGAATCCGAGCATGATGGAATTAGGAAATTCTTTTTTCTGTGCTGAGAAATCTTTCCGAATCTGTCCTCAAAATCGAAATTAGGATCATCCACGTCGTCATCTAAGTCGCTTTCATCAGTGTACATAGGAGAATAAATGGTTATTGAAGAGTTCATCGCACAAGATCTTCGTATTCGTGAACCAGTGGCATTCGAAGTCTAAAAGAGGAATATTTTTATTAATTAATTAAATAAGAAATAAATTAAAAGAGAAAATTAATTAATTATTTCATATTATATCACATACATCAGATCTGTAATCGCTTCGCTCTGTATTCTCCATACTATTATCTTCTTCTAATTCAGTAGCCGTGCGTATAATGGCTGAAGCTAAGTGACCCTGTGACTTGCCGCTCTCTCCAGTTGGCTCGGTTGAAATTTCTTGAGATGAATTCGAAGACGAAGACGACGACGATGATGAGGACGACGACGAGGACGAGCATGGTGAACTTGAAGAAGAAGAAATCCGTCTCGACGGTAGCTTCATTTCTTCAACTACCTTGGTATTTTCTTTCTCGTCTTCATACGAAAAGCTGTCACTGTCGTACTCCGGTACAAGATTTATTTTGATTTCAATGTTAGGCCGCGATTTATTTATCAACACTTCAGTTTCAACCGAGGTACATAGTTGAGGATCCTGTAATTTTGTTTAAGTAAGTTATCGATGGTAATTTATGGAATTAATTATCATAATACGAGCAGAAAAAGTGGCAACATTTAACTTACATCGTTCTGGGGGGAATCCCGCATAGGGTGTAGCTCGTCTTTTTCTGTTGGTTTCTGGAAAATAGTTAGGTATTTAGTATTGGTAATAATATAATACAATAAGTGAACACAAAAATATCAGATTTTGCAATAAGTAAAACCTTACTTCTGTATCGTTTGAATGACTTTCATTTATTGTTAAATTATTTATAATCAACGAAGATCCACTGTCGCACAGGTTCACATTTTTACTTTTAGGCAGCTGAAAAAATAATAAATTTTTATACATTGTGCCCATGTTAAGCGAGCTACTCACACACCTGCCGCAGGGACTGTTGTCCCTACCGGTAGGACTAAACTTACATTAAATACATTAAATTTTACTTAGTCCTACCGGTGGGGACAATAACTTACTGGTAGGGCTACGTGTAACGGGCCAGATTGTCCCTGCGGCAGGTGTGTGAGTAGCACGCTTTAAATGAAAAAAAAACGTAGGTATTTAATTACTTACTGCGTCGTTATCAATATTCGATAAGGTTTCTCCAGGCGTTGAATTAGAGACTTTTTCCCTTTCAGAAATTTCGGATGATTGGACTAAGCCCACAATTTTTCGGATTCGCAATGACATTTTTATCTAAAACAGAAACAAATTAAATTATGCTAAAGAACATTCACATCACTTTTTAAAATAAACTGCATGAAATGATAATCAAACTATTTTTTATTATTATTTTTAACAATAAACCGATGTAAACTATAATGACTCAAACTAATTGTACTTCTTTTAGAAATAAAATGCAACAAGTCTGATTAGTGTTTCAAATCTATCGTAGTTTTTAATAAAAAAATGAGTTAAGTCTAAGTAGTTCAATATTATTTATACGATTTAAAAAAATAAAGAGGAACAAGTCTCAAAAACACGATTTATAATTAAAATAATTATGAATTATTTCCTTACCTTTTAATCATAAAATGAAATAATAGATATTCGTCCACGGGAACAAGGATTCACTTTGAACACTGTCGGAGTAACACTGATTCGTCGCGTGATGTGAATCCCGAAGGAAGCGGCCGAGTAAATCAAAAAGAGATGGACGATCTTCTATTTCGCTTGTATAGCTTTAAATAAGGAGCCTGTTGAACTGTACTTATTCTTTTCACGCGTTTAATTCGTTTTATTGTAAAATCTCGTTTTACCTATTTTTTGAGTTAATTCGGTTTATTTTTAAAGGAGCGAATTGTTTCGCCTTATTAGGGCATTTTCAAACGAATGTGAAGATTATTTGGATTGAATGTCCTTATATAGTTATATAATTCAAGGTACTAAAGTAAAAAATAAAAATAAAAATAATCTTATGAACTATAGCATGTACATTAATCATAATTGAGGGAAAAACCAATGGTTAAGGGTGAGGCTAAGTGTTTAATAGGTAATGGGGAATTTAGGTATTTATATTTGAATTTCGGGGAAAATATAATAAAATAAGTATTTATTGACATACGAGTATGTATTGTGAGATAATTAATGATGAAAATGGCCTAATAACGCGAAACAATTGTCACGAAGTTTTTATTTTTATGTGTTTATATTTGTAAAAATAAAATAAAGTGTTCAGTAGACTCAAATCAGTGTTTGGTTTCTAATTATAAGTTTATGATTATAATATTTTATCCACTGCATAATGCTTACAATAGTTTAAACTGATTAATCACAAACATTATAATATTTTTGAATTGAATTGATTAAATTATGTTTAATTTACAGAACGAAAAGGCTGTTGATAATATACCAATACTTTAACTCCAGAAGCTCTTATACTTCATAAAAGTCAACAGATGGAAGAGTTGAGGAAATGAAGATGTTTAAACATAGGCAGAACGCTCAATGTTACACAGTTTGTAAAGTGGCCACTTCAACCAGCCAATGACAGTACATAAGCTAGTAAATACCTAGACTTCCATATTTCCTTCCCAAAATGTTTTCCCTCTGTTGCAACAAATTTTGATTTGAATATCGGATACTTTTTACCATGAGAAATCTCGCTAGTCGAAAAGCTAGTAAGTCATAAAATAGTTTTATTTATTTGCTTCGGAGTTGAGAGACAAAAGAATGCACCGGCCTCTGATCTCCAGTCGATTGACATGAATTATTTGACATCACCTCATCTGACATCACATCATCTGACTTTCTTGGCAAAAACAGCCAGTAGGTTTTATTATTTATTCAAAATAAATATACTGAGTAATAATAACAAGATATTTTATTTAATATTAATATTTTTAAGAAGCTTCGTGTTTTTTGTTTTTGTGGTTTATGTTTTTTTTTGTTTCATTTTTTTTTTCCTTTTTTTTGTTTTTTCTTGTTTTTTTTTTTTTTTCTCAATTTTTTTGTTTTTTTTTTTGCATTTTTCGTTTCTGTTTTTGTTTTTTTGCTAAATAAATTCAAACATCTGTTGGATGGTAACTAGGAAGTTTGCTTTAAACTTGCCCCAAGTTTACAGAGTTGCAATCTCAAACTAGGGTCAAGCTTGAACTCTTGATACTTCAAACTTGATACAGGCTTGAGGCAAGTTTAAATTGCTATCTGGGGTAATACGTAGTATGTACCATCTAGGTTTAGCAAAACATCCGCAATATTTTATTGTCAAAATTCTCGAACGGTAGCTTAATATAACTCACCTATTTTTAGATTACAGAATACCGGGAATGAATATGCATCATATTTTGATATATTTAGTTTTTCTCTGCCTAACTGAAAAAATAAAGTGACTAACATATTTTGATCAAAAATAGCAAATCAACTTCAGGAGATTGGGTTGGAATAGTTATAATTTGATTGAATATTGTATTTTGTTATTGTATAATTACTTTAAAATATGTATGTATTTCAAGTAATTTATAATATGTAGGTATAGTACGAGAATATTAATATTTCACACTCGATTTTTTTATATTTTTATTTTTAAGCACTCTTTTTTATACCATAAATATGTAAATGGCAGAAATGCCGTATATAAATAAATAAATAAATATAAGGTATAAATAAAGATATCTACATCTACATATATACTATGTTACACAAACAAATCCCCCGCGAGAACAAAAAAGTGGTTACAAACGGTTAGTTGTCGTGCGGCAAATTCAAATATATGCTAAACTGATACTATATATTATACAAAAAAAAATGCAGGGTTCAATCTCCGTTTCTCATACAAAGTAAAGAATTCACCATTTATTCTCTATTTGTGTTATTTTAAGCAAGCCATCCCGTTTATTCAACTTCTGCCATTGCAGTAGCTGACTGTCGAATTGCAATAAGGAATAATTTTTTATGGTCTACACAACCTGTATTGAATTACTTGTCACTGGATAGGCTCCTTAGGCTTGTCGCTTGACCAGCTGGACACGAAATCGCTCGTTGGATCGCCACCGCCCCGATGCGTCCCACCTAATTTGCCAATCTGCGATAGTTTTTTCTTTGATTACTTTTGTCAATGGTGTCAAAATATGGAATCAACTCACCTTTTTTTAGTGATTTCACCGCAGCAGATTCTATTACCTCTAAGTCTGCCGGAAGTTCCCCGGCCAGGACCTGTCCCGAAGGACGGCTTTGAACACAGTTCTGTAAGTACCCGTGAGTGCAATTAAAGGCACCCTCTGGCCACTCAGGGGGGTCCTGTAGATGCCGCCCGAGGGTGCACGATGAGCCCAAACTTTACCTGCATATGTTGATTAGTCGACGTATGTTCCTCGGCTTTTTAGGCAGCGTGATGAATTCTAATGTTAACCATTCTGTTGGTACCTATCTATCTTTTGTAACATATATTGTTGAAAATTTTAAGCAGAAGATAGACGCCGCTTGAATCTAAATGTTTTAAAATGATTCCTTCATTAGGTCCAGACCTGTTGCTTTGTCATGTTTTGCTTGTGAAATGTCTTTTTCTAACTCTTCCTTTATAATACTCGGACCACTTTGTTTGTTGAGCAACAACCGTGTTCGAACAAAGTGGTCCAAGCCCATGCGCTGTAATCGGCGTTTCGATCCAGTGCCCTATGCACCAGATCTAAGTGCGGAAATGGAATGATGATGATGATTTTTAGTTTACATACAATCCATTGGAAATTCTATTCATTTTAATGAAAAACCGTCTGTTGATGTCGTAAAAAGTAACGAAACTAACATCCGAACAAAAAAAACCTGGAATATTACGAAAAGTCACATTTGTTGCAAGTCCAAGTGATTTCTAGCCAGATTCGGTGTTCCGAGTTCCGAGTTCCGAGTTCCGAGTTCCAACCGCCGCGCCCGGTGGCGCATGGCGGGGCGAGCTGCGAGCTGCGAGCTACCGAGGGTGTGCCGGCTGCATGGGGCAGGTCGGCAGATCGGCAGGTCGGCAGGTGCGTAATGTGTACGTTATATTGTTACACGGGTAACACGGGTAGAGAAAGAATAACTCGATATTTACTTAAATAATAATTGTTTATTTAACTTACAATTTATTATAAACAGTATTTTCACATCTATATTGCGTAAACTTTTAACATTTTGTATTATTTATAAACAGACACATTCAGTGTTAACAACAACAATTAATAGCATTTTTGATTTTATGATTTCCGGTTACAGTACAATTTTTCATTTAAAGATTATTATTTTATTATATATTGCATAATGTACCCATAAAGCTAATACATAATAACATCGGATCTGCGTAGATAATACTTTCGAGGAAAAGGCAAATGATTATTATTGTTCCTACATATTTCATTGTTTAGCCGAAAATCTCATCTCGGTTCAGTTGGTAGTAAATATACGTATATTATAAAGTTCGGTTTTCACCAAACCTTTCATTTTTTAATGCAAGGAAATAGGACACATTGGGTAGATTCATTATTTTGAAATCGAACAAATTAATTTCTTTTTCTGAAAATAAATAACCATCTGTATACCTAGCACGTACTTGTGGGTACATATAATGCGTCGGGGCTCAATATTACCTCTACCCACTCGGTTTACACGCGACAGTTCTGTGACGGTCGACAGCTGTGACAGTGACAGTGACATGAGACATGAGACATGAGACATGAGACATGAGACATGAGACATGAGACATGAGACATGAGACATGAGACATGAGACATGAGACATGAGACATGAGACATGAGACATGAGACATGAGACATGAGACATGAGACATGAGACACAATATGATATGACGCGACCTCCGAGTACACAAAGTGTGTTTTTACTATCTCATTAAAACTACGAGTACACAAACGATAGCTCAAATGTTCATACGAGACAAAAAAGCAAACATTAACATTTTTAAATACATTCAAATTCATAAAAAGAATTATTTTTCCTAGAAAAGTCGTACTGTTTTTTCGTACCTAACAAATCTGAACATTTTTGCCCGCGGCACTTCAGTTAGTTCAGTGTTCGGTGTTTATGGCCAAATATTTTATGGCGAATTCTACAGTTCAAATTCAACATTTTCAGGATCCCAAACAATAAACGGACATTATCGAATCATTCTATCCACTGCTCGTTCAATGGTCACCGAGTTGTCCCGTCCCCGCAGCTATAATATTGTATACCCATATAATATCATATAAGCGAGTGTGTCGTTTATCTTCGGGTGTGCTATCTTTACCATCGCAATGTCACATCAGTCCGAGCCGCGAATAATACATTATTGTCATCTACATCGTCCAAACGATTACCCATCAATTCGGGACAAAGTCGGACAACTCGGCCATTGGTTCGATAATGGTGAGGAAGATATATTATCACAATCAAATTAAAGTAGGTTTCCTATAAGAAACGTGAGATATTTGGAAGACACGTATTAACGATAATATTTTCTTTTCGGAAGACATGTTACTTATACATATTATAATACTTATTTTTCGGAAGACGAATTTCTTACAACTAGTTCAATAAATATAAGATTATTGTCGATATATACTTGGAAGACATCATGGGAACAAACTACCTACACATCGTACGGTGGTAGATGTCGATCTACGTGATAGCTTATTCTAGCTTTAGCCCTATGAACGGCGAGGCGGGTGCCGAGTGCCGAGTGCCGGCGACACTGCCGGCACTGCCGACACGCACCGGGGCTGGGGGAAGTCCCCGCTGTGTACCAACCCACCCACCCACACTGCGCGGTTGGTGGCCGGCGACGCGCGCGGGGCCCGAGGCAGCGGCAGTCGCAGGCCCGCGGGCCGGCGGGCGGCGTTCGGCGTGCGGCGTGCGCGCGTCACGATGGAGTGTGCGTACTTTTGCATAATGTACATATGTGTACAACGCGTCATGCATACAATCTACAAATGTAAAATAAACGGTATTTGTATAAAAAGATAAGTTTTTATCGTCATTGTCGTTATTAGAAGGGCAAGCCGATGGCAAAGGCCTTGATGAGCGCCGAACCGGAGTCGTACACGCCTATCACCCCAAACAGGACCCCGAGGGATATGATGAAATAGTCGTAGGCCGCAGCCTGCCTCGTGAGACCCTGCCCTTTGAGCTTCAGGTGGAAGTAGCAGGGCCATATGAAGCTCAGCATCGTGCCCGTGAAGCTGCCGATGAAACCCATGAGGATGGAGAAGTGCGGGATGAAGATTGCCATGAAGATGGTGAACAGGATGACGCCCACTTTCCAGGCTAGACCCCACACCTTGAGCTCCCCGTCCAGCGCCCACACGGAGGGGAACACGGTGCGCGGCCGGCCACGGAACAGCGCGCGCTCCAGCAGCTCGCACGCCGCGTAGTACGGCAGCGGGTAACTCAGCACGGCCTTCACCACGAGGCAGAAGTTCACCATGCCCTTGAAGCCCGCCGAGTGCAGGTTGTTGGTGATCACCTGCTGGGTGTCGTTCTGGAACGTCAGGAAGCAAATGTAGCCGAACAGCGACTTGAAGGCCGCGGCCGCGATGTGCGACCAATCTAGCATCCAGTTGAACTTGGAACGGTCCTCCATGTTGCCCTCCAGGGTGGGCAGAAAGATCTGCGACGTGTACGAGAACACAATCACGCCGAGGCTGATGGGGAAGTTCTCCATGTCGATGGTCCACTTGACTTTTGCCCAGCCCCATTCGCTTATTTCCAGAAGGCAGTAACCGACTATGACGGCGTTGATGAAGAGATGACTCATGGTGCACCAGAAAGACAACATGCTCACCGACTGCAGCGACTTGAGAAAAGCGAGAGGGATGAGGAAAATGCCGACGAGCATCATCCACGAGCGAGTGTCGATGGCTCCGTCCGGAAATGTGCCTATCATGAGGTCTCCGCAGACCACCACGTATAGGATGCAGGTCATGAGCAGCTCGATGATCTGCGCGATGCTGACGGCGCGGGCGCCGAACTTGGGCCCGAAGCACTCCTTGGCGATGCTGACGTAGGAGTCGCGCACGCGCACGCGCTGGCCGCTGACGGGGTCATCTTCGTACAGACACTCCACGAGGATCTTGCCGGTGTAGCAGCAGATGTGTGCGATGCCCACCATGGCGGCGATGGCCCAGTACCCTCCCCGCAGTACGGCGAACGGCAGCGACACGATGAACATCCCCTGCAAGCGAGGGACAGATGTTACTGCGCAGCTACGGCTGTTGGTGCATATTGTGCACGTCGTGTATTTATAGTTGTTGTTGAGCACGCAGTATTACATATAAAACATCAACCTGACACAACACAATATACATACATACAACCTTCTAAAGCGAGAAAAGGACAATCGAGACTAATAAACCATGGACTGAAATTATACAATAAACTACCAGACAAAACTAAACAAAAGACTCAGACAACCTTTACAAAAGATGTTAAAAATATTACTATTAACAGTGGAATGTGAATTTTAAAAGTAAAATTATTTTGTTAAATGTATGTAACCCGTAAGGGTTTATCAATGAAAAATTTAAATTTAAAAATATATACATAAAATACAAATATCTAACCCGAACAAGATGTAACGAGAATAGGTCAACTTGACAGATATTATTTTTGTTGGTGCTGTTATTTCTTTATTTATTTTAAGAAAAAAGTTTTGTTTTTTTTTTTTATCGTGAAAAAAACAACAGTTTTTACCTACAACGCGAATAGAAAATAAGATTTATAGAAACTAAAATTGTAAAAACAGTCGATGTGCATTTTCCACGGTCATACAAGTTATAATTGAATTATATTGTGATAACCCAGTTATAAAACGAAATTAATTTAAAAATCTAAAAATGTTTGACATCAAAAAAATGCAAATAAAAATGGCATTTGTAAAAAAAGTATAAAAATACTAAAATTAGGTAATAAATAAAAATAAAAATAAAAACTTATTAAATAAAAATATTGTAGAACGTATAAAACATAATAATTAACATGCATATTTACAAGCATTTGACTTAACATCGACGCCTATAAGGATTTTTTTACTTCTAGTCTAATACGTTTTTGAAATATAATAAATGCAAGTTAATATTATTGTTGCATTCCCCAAAATACAGTAAAAAGAAATAAATGGGTCGAAATTAGAAGGAATTCAAGGAAAGAATCTGATTGGGATCCACCAAAAATGAATATTGATTGTTAACGTTAAAACACAAACTTCTTATATATCATATCAAATATCAGTATCCTCCGATTTTTGGTAGCATACGCATGATCGTCGAATTACAGCCCTGGTATAAATTGTATAATTTATGTTCATATCCATACAGTGTTTTGATTATCATAAAATATTGTTGTATATGTATACAGGTATTTGTGCGGATGTCGGAGGACCGGCAGCTGGCCGGTGTAGAGGAGCCAACTAGCCCGTGACGACGCACAGTGGTCCGGATTTGAAAAACAGTGGACTTAGGAACCAAAGTCATTATTTCGATTTTTTTTAATTTCTCAATTTAGATACAACCAAATCACCACTGTTTTCCTTAATTGCCGCATTTTTTTGGTTGACGAAGTCAATGGTTTCTTTTGCAAACTGTAATTTGACAGTCCTACAGTAAAACGTCGAAGATGGCTTCGGATTTTCCCAAATTACCACATCGCTCGACTCCAGCTTCAAAAAAACAAGACTGGTCATGAACACCGAAGACTCATCAAATTCTGTCCGTTCACTTTTCTGCTTATAATTGCTTTGTGATGAAGATCCATCGAATCCCCATTTGCTAGTTAGCTTCAAATTCCCACTCGAAATACTTTTGTCTCCCAAAATTTGCAGGATCTTCCGAGTAGTCAAATCCAAAAGTGCTTGCAAGTTCAATTTGGCTCCGTGTTTAGATATTTCAACGTCTTTGGCATCCGGATAGCACCTCTTCTTAGCTTCTAATAATTTGTGGTAGGAAGGAAGCTGCAGAGAAGTCTTCCAATCTGACATTGCAGCCCTTAACGTCAGATATTTCCACTTTGACAGATCTAATGAAGTAGTAAGAGCCAAATCTTGATCTTCCTGATTTGTTTTCTTTTTTTTCTTTATCGATCAAATGTGATTTGACATCTGAGGCTTTGTCAGGATTCTTCAAGAGGCGATCAATAATTCGAGAAAGGATCTCTTTTCCATTCGATTTTAGATTAGTGACCAAAGCAAAAGATAACTCTTCTTCCGAATAGTCACTCAATGTACCCGACCGCCTTTTCTTCTGCTTGTTCCCCAGGTCTGCAAATGGTTTTCTTGTTTAAACTTCTGTAGAAGTGCCCATATCTTAAGTGGCCATCGATGTGAAATGATTTCATTAGATTTCGCTAAATATTAAACCTCTTGCTTTAAATTCTCCGTTTCTTCAAAATTTTTGGTTTCTTTAAAAATCCCGGCAAGATTTACGGAATTGCAGGAAGGCCACTGGATTCTTGCTTTCAACCAGTTCAAATTCGTATTTATATTTTTGTTTTGAATTCTGTGTACCGCGGCCCATTTGCTCTTCAAGTTGACAGTGAGAGATCTCGCAAATTTCAATATCACTTCAGAATCTTCTGGTGAGATTTTAAGCAAAATGGAGTTCAAAATTGCTCGGTGGAGTCGCTTGTAGTCCTTGAGGTCTCCTCGTAGAAATATATAAAAGTCCATATAAGTGCCAAATGCCAAACCGAGCCATGATTTTTAGGCCTTTTTCTAGTCGCGATCAAGTTCAAGGGATGTGCTTCTTCAAAAATTCAGTAGCGAGTAACACAAAAATGCGTTGCTGCGTGTTTTATATACGATAAGAAGTAGGTAAATTGCTATGGTGATACATAAAATGAGTCGTTAGGGTACCATTACAATTAAACGGGTATTCATTAGTCTATTTTTATATTTGTTGCATGTGATCCTTAGCAACTGCGGGAAATTGCCACAATGATTCATCAAATAAGCCATTAGGTTACCATTGCTATGAAACGGGTATTAAAAATAGTATTTTTTGTGTATTCTTTGTTCCATATAGTTCTCAGAAACTGCAGGAAATTGCTTCAATGATACATTAAACAAGTCGTAACTGTGAATTATTAGCACAAAGAAGGTGCTAATAATATTTTTTTGTTTTGTATTATTCTTAAAAACCGCAGTAACAACTCATTCATAAAAGAAAGTATTATATAGCACTCCATTATCATAATATTACATTTGTATGCATGGGTTTTTATACTTTAAAATGCAGTTTTTTGAGAATATTTAAAAAACTGGAGATAATAGGCAATTTTGGTTTTCACATTTGTAATCAAGAAATGATTGTGCATCCATAACCATTAAACTAAATCTTTTGGCAGAAAGATTTGTTGTGTTGTGTAGTAAAAATATTTTTTTTGTAAGTTCAACTGCAATTTAACGCCAAGGTTGCAAGTATATAGGAGAGGAAAAAATATGAACATAAAGTACTAATTACGTTTCTATACAAAAGGTTTCGTTGCTAACAATTTAAAACGTATCGAGAAAAAAAAAAACAATTTTACTGCATACATTTTTTTCGTTTATATTTTTTTTAAATTATGACATGTTAGACTCAAAATAACTTAAAGTTGAACGTGACGAATATTGTTACAAATTAGATTTTTTACATCGAGCAATTTTTAACAATCGAAATAATGACTTTGGTTCCTAAGTCCACTGTTTATATAATCCGGACCACTGTGCGGCGACACGCTTCTCGGCTCAGTATCTGAACAGTATATATGTGTATTATATTACTTCTATTATTTTTTAAATTTTTTTTTTTAGAAAACAAGCATATGTACAGGTTAAATGATTATAAATAGAAACTATAAAAAATGGACATATAAAAATAGTAGGGCCTGCTATCCAATAACATGTTTTCACTTAATTATATACTCAAATAAAGCGACGACGGTTTAAACTATACAAATAATGAGTATACTTTATCTATCTTTATTATAAATAAGCGGACCCGACAGACGTTGTCCTGCCCGAACACTGGCTTGCCTGCCATTAGCTGGTTCAGCAAACGTTTTTTCGGTTTTCAATTTTTCGGTCATTGTATGATTTGCTGTTGCTGTTAAAAAAAATGTGCAATGCCTCGTTATCCTGCCCCGATGTCTAAGGACGGTTGTATGATCGTTAGTAATAGTAAAAAACCTGTAGTAATAGTCCAAAATAGAAAAAATGCGTTGTTTCATTTAAAGTAACTAAAGGTGGATAGTAAAACTCTTTAAACGTTAGTTAAAAATTCAATCCGCCAATGTTGGCAAGTAAAACGTTAGTAGTAGAATAATGAAGATGGTGTCATTTTTTAGTTTACCGGTTATCTTTATGTACTCGCGTCTCTCAGTATTGTTTTATTTCCGAATACGGAATGGACTATGCTTATCAATGCTTAAGCAATCTAAATCGGAGAGTTTGTTCGACGATGACTTTTTTTTATTTAATTAATTAAAGTATTTTTCCACCAAACCTTGGCCGTACAATTTCGTGGCAGTCAAATTTATTTTTGTTTGTTTTATTTTTTAAGTTCAAATTTCATTGATCAAATAACTCTTATTATATCACCGTTTACTTATCTACTCTGCTGTGACAATAAATGTTTCCGCGAGTACAAAAAAATTTTAGAGAAATTAAAAATAGTTCTTTTTTAACACAAATGTTTTTTGATTATATATTTCGCGATCTGACATTACGCGGCGACTTCGCGCATGCGTGCGGTGAAAGTGGGGCAAAGTGGGGGGTTTTCTGGACACAGTCCGATGTATTAAAATATACGCTCCATCTGGACTATTCTTAATTCTATGATTATATTATGCCTACATTATAATATTTCAGAGCTTGTTGGTTTACAGTATTTTTGTTGTCTTTTAATATTTCTTATCATTCTTGTTTTCAAATAAGATATTAAAATATTGTTATTGTTTTCAGTTATTATTATATGAAATCGTCAAACTTAATTATTATTTTAAGACTCTGTTGACCGATGTTATTATTTGATTGCGTTTAAATATACCATGTTGTCACGTAGTTTAATTTGTTCGCCTTTTTGACGTTTGCAAAGTCACATTCCACAGTGTAACAATGTGTAAAAAATGAATAAAACATAATATTCTATTTTTGAGATTTGGAATTAAAAAAACCGTGGTTATATTTCACTCAAGTAAAAACGCGGGTGAAACAACGCATTGATAGTAGAACGATAGTTAAACCGAATTCGTTTATAAATTAAACCATAGTAAAACTCCACTTTCGTTTTAGAAGTACTTGTTTGTGATTAAATTCCAAAACTAAAAATGTTTAAAAATCAACATTAAAAAAATATTGAATTTAAGTAGGTACTTGTTTATGGTTGAATTCCAAAACATAAAATAAATATTTTTCAAATATGGCATTGTTTTTGCAAACGTCAATCTCCGGTCGTCTCACCAACAAAGGGGTGTACTTAGGAATAAGATTTTCAAAAATGTATTGAATTTAATAGTATTTTAGTGTTACCAAAAATCCAATAAAAATAAATAAATGAGTAGAAATTTTAAGGAATTTAAGGAAAGAATCTGCTTGAGATCACAAAAAACAAATGCTGTTTGTAAACATTCAAAAACAAACTTTTTTATACTCAAAAAAACAACATCTTTCCATTTTTTCGCAAATGCATTCTCCTGAATGCAACCCTGGTAGATCGATGAATAAAACAGTCATGCTCCTAACTTCTTTTTTTACATATTCGATTGAATATTTTAATATCTACGAACACGCACAGCGCAAAGATGTATATTTCTCTGAAAACCGCGTGTAAGTCAGTTAAGCCATTTAGGAGGAGTACGGTGACATCACACGTACAGAGGAATTATACATATTTATATAAGAGATAAAAATGAATCGCCGTTATCTATCTCGCAAAAACTCGATAACGGCTCGACAGAATTATGTGCGGCTTTTTGCAAAATTTTCTAATTCACGTCCTCAAGATTTACAAATAATAACATTTTTAATATGTTGAGTGGAAAAAGGTTAGAAGCATATTATACTATGTGTTTTCATCGATTTTCGAGGGTTGCATTCGTCTAAAATGCATATATCGAAAAATTCGAAGGATGTTGTTTTTTTGTGTATTAAAAAGTTTGTATTTTAACGTTTACAAACAACAATTACTTTTAATGGATACTTAATTGATTAATTTGCTAACGATTGCCTAATTTCTACATTTTAACTTATTTTTAATGGATTTTTAGTAATATTTAAATAATTTTAACTGATATCCGATACATTTTTCAAAAACTTATTCTTACACAAAATGCACCACTGTCGGTAAGTAGAGCAGAGTTTGACATTTGCAAAAAAAAATCTATTATTGAAAATCAATTATTTCATGTTTTGAAATTCAACCATAAACAAGTACCAGGTACCTACTTAAATTCAATATTTGAATATTAATAATTTTTAGTTTTGAAATTCAATCATACACAAGTACTCGTATCTAGGTACCTACTTATCAATGAAAAGTCATTTTCCTTTTATCCGGACAGTTTTTGCACACTTTTACGACACAGTCGGGCATTTTTCTTTTCAGTAGGTTTTTTGCACGATTTTGTTTTGAGCACGACGAGACCTCTTAGCCAATCACATGAAGAGATAAAATGAAAAACTAACCCTTATTACGAATAAATAAATAGCTCAAAAAAGGCAAAAATAAATATCGTGTGTCCTTATTTACGAAAAAACGTTTGTTCAACCAGCTAATAGCGGCAAGCCAACGTCCGTCGGGTCCGCTAGTAATCAAATAAAAGAAATATGGACAAAACAAGGAGATAGTGGAAAGGATTGTGGTTTTTTGTCATTATTAATCTTGATTTTACTATTTATTTATGTGTGTACGTTTACATTTACGCATTCGTTTCTAATGATTTAATGTTTATATTAACGATAAGCGGACTGCAGAGAAAAAAACGAAAATCATTCGGTTTTGAACAAGGTTAGAAACATTTGAGACTAAAGAAGCACGGGAAGGGACACTTCTTTAACACATTAATGTGATGATGCACGACGCACGACGCACGACGCGATGTTTTTCAATATTGGATTATGAAAGTTCACTTGATTTCACTATTCATTATTCAATGTTTTATTTTATTTTAATTTTCATTGATAAACCCTTACGGGTTACATTCATTTGAAAAAATATTTTTACTTTTAAAATTCATATTTTACTGTTAATGATAATATTTTTAACATCTTTAGTAAAGGTTATCTGAGTCTTAAGTTTTGTCTGGAAGTTTATTGTATAATTTCAGTCCATGGTTTATAAGTCTCGACTGTCCTTGTCTCGTTTTAAAAGTTGTTTATGATATTTTTCTGACATTCTCGTATTTTTATTTTTATTTTATTTTTATTTATTTGGAAAACCAAAAGCTATAATTATCTTATATATATAACAAAACAAATAAGCCAATTACAGGTTTTCACAAGTAGCATCACAGTAAGTTAAAAAAGATTCTCAAACATAAAATGAATATTAATTAAATGTAAATTTAAAAGAAAGGGAAAAATACTACGAATTATTTCGAAAGCAAACGCCGTACGTCATTAAGATTATTTGCAAATAAATCTATGTTAAATGAATTATTTATTACATTAAAATTATTAAAAGTTCGCCATAAATATGAATTTTACCTATAATTAGATGAAACAAGAGGTATGTGAAGAAGAGGGTTATTTCTTAAAACTTTGGAAGGAACATTGATAGAAAGTTTGCATAGAAGTTCAGGACAGTCAATTGAACCAGAGGCAATTTTAAGTAAATAAATATTGTGTCCATGTTTACTACAACTTTTTTCAAGTTTTAGTTGTTCGTCTACATCAGTGGTTATTTTATGAATAAATTTTAAGGATTCTAGTTTAAAGAGTTCAGTTACATTTAATTGCTTAGTTTGTTTAAAAAGTTCTTCAGTTGCTGTTAGATAGGGGAGGTCATATACTAACTTTAATAATTTATTTTACTGTCTTAGTAGTCTGTTAATTTCATTTTGATTTACTGTTCCCCATAGTAGTTGCATATAATACATTTTAATTTTTACATAGGCTTCATACACCAGAATTTTTTCCGTTTTTGGAACAAAGTTTTTGATTTTAAAAAAATTAAAAAAACTCGATAATGTCGCCACTTTGCTAATTAAATTGTTGATATGAATTTTCGATGTCAATGTATGTCTATTGTTTTAGTCCTTAGTATTTAACATGTTCAATTTCAGTTAGTCGTTCATTTTTTTCTAGATTCAAAGTGGATAATATTGCTTTTTTTTCATTAAGTGTAAGTAAGTTTGTGTTTGTCCATTTAGTCAACACAGTGAGGTCTTCGTTTATGTCATTGTTTGTTAATACGTCTGTTTGATTTTTATAGAATAGTCCAATGTTGTCGGCATTCATAATATTTTTTCCTTTAAAATTTTACAGTGATAAGTCATTGATGTACGATTACGATTTTTTACTAAAAACATTAAATTTGTTACAACTTAATGATAGAAGAAAAAATACAGACCTTTTAAATTTACTCAAAATTGTCAATTAAATATGAGATTGCCCTGAACAGTTATCTCTCATCAACTTCAGGGTGCCTGGAAGAATAACTAGACAGGTGCCACCGTTTTGTAGCTACAATTCACGGACAGTGTAATGCCGAATTGAACAGACTTCATGAACTCGGCAATAGTTATTCTCACGTATCGGATATATTTAGTGTGGGGCATTGTTCCTATAGAACAAACTTTTTGAACTTTTTAAAGATGGTGAATGGTAATTATATTGATTTATACATTTCATAATATATCCAATTTTTGTTCACTTTGCCCTGCTGAATGAAAAAGTACTTACGATTTTCTTGTTGTATTACTTTAAAATATTTTATTATTTAATATGTTTTTTAATTTATTCTTAAATTGTTTAAACTTTCTACTGAATTTATTGTATAATTTTTAGGTTAATATTTTTTATAAATCTTGTGTAATTTTTAGCTTAAATTTAATCATAAATCTTGGGTAAAAAGAAATTTATGATTTAAAAAAAAAAAAATACCAAGCCAAATATGTTAGTATTATAAATTTTTGCAAAGGGCAGATTTGCCGTTTATGTTAATAAGATAAATAAATAAAACATATAATATTGGACCCAAAATAGATCCTTGTGGTACTCCAAAATTTATTGTTTTTATTTTACTTTTATTTAATTTACAAAGGTATACTGCTTCCGATTTGTTAAGAATGATTTTTTATTTTAGCAGTTTACATTCTTAAGATTTAACTCCAATATCATTTAATTTTTTCATCGTGGTCTCAACATGTACCGTATCAAAGGCTTTTTAAAAATCTAATATTACTCCTGTGATTGGAATTCCAGCTTTTATGTTTGTTTGTTTGAATGTAATTTATTTGATTTACTAGGGCGGTTCCGGTTCCTTTTTTTTCTTGAAAACCATGTTGGTTTAAACCTATTATGTAAAGATTTTTTATATGACCCTATAATCGTTTATGTATACATTTTTCGAAAATTTTATTAAATACAGTTAAATTTTCTACGGGTCTATAGTTACTAGGTTCCGTTCGATCTCCACCTTTATATTATATGGGAGTTATTCTTGCAGTTTTTAATTCTTCCGGGTAGATTCCTAATTTTACATGCATGTTAATTAATTTTGATATGGCCGTGCTTAATATATCTTTAAGATTTTTTATTAGTGTAGGTTTGACTTTATCATATCCTGGTGATGCATTTTTTTAAGATCGTCAATTATTTTACATAGGTACTTCTTTTGTCGTTGTTGGTCTAAGAAAAAAAGGTAATATTTATTTTTCGTCTTTCGTTTTTCTGAAATGTTTAGACATGGTTTATTTAATTTACTTGCGATGTTTTGTCCTACATTGGAGATATTGATTAATAATATTTTATATTTCTTTTACATCACTTGTTAAAATCCCATCTTTCATTTTTATTTCATTTATATTAACTGACTGTAATTTTGTTCCAGACTTAATATTTTTTTATTATTTTCCAAAGTTTATTGCTGCTGCGTTCTACTGATTTTATATAATTTTTGCATTGTTGATTTTTGATTTTCTGATTTATTTTTTAAATCTTTTTTAGTTCGGTTACAAGTTGACTGTTATTTCTCCCTTCAATCATTCGTTTAAATACGTGATTTATTTTTTTTAAATATATTTATGTGACTATTTTCGACAGCGACATCGACGATTCCGAGGATGATTTCGCCATGTCAAGTTTTCAGTGTTATGTTCCAAATTTCGTATCGCGCCTTAATACTAAACAGTATAATAATAATACGGTTACGGTTACGGCCGGCGAACGATGCGGACTCGATGCGGACTACGGACCTGAATGGCGTTGGTGACGTTCCAGGCGGCTTGCCACTCGTTGATCTTGGCTCCGTGGCGCCCGCCTCCCTCTGCCTCGCCGCCCTCCTCGGACGAGGCGTAGAAGTCCACGCTCTGCATGCTCGGCTGCCTGCGAATGTAACGGGCGAGCGGTTAGCGGGGGTGGCGGTCAGCGGGGGGGGCGGTCAGCGCCGCGCGGGGCGCACACTCACCTGGCCGGGCCGCCCTCCTGCTGCTGGTAGGAGAAGCTGTGCTCGGCCTGCGCGGGCAGGAAGGGGTTGGTGGACTGGTACGAGGGCGCGTCCGGCGCCCCCTCGCGGCACATGGCGGCCATCTCGCAGCTCTCTCCGGAGTCTGCAACAGATCGAACAACACTCCTTGTGAACTCTACCTGTAATATTTAGTCGCGTGTGCGAGGACATCTTGTATCTTGATCGTGGAAGGTGAGGTGATCTTACGAAGGTCATACTTACGCTTCGCGTGCCAGTCCAGGAGTAAAATAATGCAGGATCGAACCGCATTTTACTATTTCACGTCTACCATGTATGACCTAGGACCTCGAGCGTGGTAGACGAACGCGCCGACCACAGCGATTCAAGGTGGACTCGTCCGGGGTTCCGATTCTATACACACAGAACCGTATTTTAGTATATAAGTAGAATGTAAAAAAAATATCTTTATATTATTTTCTATAGATTTTATAACAATGTTATAACAATATGTTAAAACAATATAATTAAATAATAATAATGCCATCGAAGTACGCGCTGGCTAAAGAGCGTGTCAACTCCTGTGTGTCCTCCCGCATCCTGTCAGCCACCTGTAGATATCGAGTAAGTAAAGTGTGCGTATGAAGCCTAGCCACGATTGATGTCTTATTTCTACGTTTCTTACCAATTCAAACCGACACTGCGATTGATTCGACACCTATTCTCAAAACTCAACACTAACGTATACTCGATAGTAATACGAGTCTCCCATTCGCACTTCCATGCATGTTGTGTCCCAGCTCCGATACGAGATAGATTATCACCTGGTTATAACTCATCCCTTTCGATGGCGCGATTTGTCCGTTGGCGGATCTCGGCCACAGCGTGTCATGCGAATGTCGGTACATACGCGCACTATCGACGCCGACGATAGGTACACACACAGTAAAGTTACACAATATAATATACTATCTACTCTACATGCACGTCATATTTTCTACCCTCTGAAAAGGTCGAATTCAGGTGGCCCGTGACAAATTAAAATATATATTTATTATTTCAATCATTCTACTATGTACTATATTTTACTTCACTCTTTGTTTTTACCAGTACATCAGAGCCTATAATATAATTGGCCAGTATTTTATGTCCAAACGCGGGCGCAGACACGCGACCAGAAGTGAGGGAGGAGCGCCAGTCGGGGGCGCCAGATACTCACTCTGGCGGGCGAAGCGCACGGCCTGGCGGGGCGCGGGCGGCGGAGGGTCCCCCGGCAAGTGTTGGCGCACGGTCTGCAGCGCCACCTGCAGCAGCGGGCCCGCCTCCGGGAGGCGCAGCCCCTTCATGCTGCGCGGCTCTCGTACTGGGGGGCACGCGGACAGGAAGCGGCGGTGGTGGTGGCGGCGGCGGCGCCTCTGCCAATGGCGGGGAGTGCGCGCGCCGCCCCCGCCCTATCGATCCCCGCCACCGGGACGCGAGAGTTGCCACCCTGCCGCGCCCGCGACGAGGCGCGACGGTACCTACCCGCATGCGATGCAATGGAGAACATTTGGATTTCAGATGAGTTTTCGTACTTTTTTATTTTATTTTTAAAGGTAAAGGACGCCGAAACGGTTAAAAAAATACTACGAAAAAAAATTATAACATAAATTATAACGATTCAGATGAAGAAAAGTAGGCGGGTTTATAATATGAAAATAAAACATAAGACTCGACGGCGCGCGGCGGAATAAACATTAGTGTTAAACGATCAGCATCGGAATAAACATTAGTGTTAAACGATCAGCATCGGAATAAACATTAGTGTTTAACGATCAGCATCGGAATAAACATTAGTGTTTAACGATCAGCATCGGAATAAACATTAGTGTTTAACGATCAGCATCGGAATAAACATTATTGTTAAACGATCAGCATCGTTGCGTTCACTCGGCGCGGTCCAGGTGATTATTACAAAATTAATGTTTTCTAAATTGGAACCAAATAAAATTGACAGTTTCTAATGCTGCGGTTTGGCAGGCTTATTTTGATCCTCTTTAATTATTTATTGGATCTTAAATTTCAACATTCCCCTTCATCGCCCTAGACGACAAGACGACAAGACGACTAGACGACAAGACGACTAGACATAATACGTTAATGAGCAACGACAAATGCGACACCAGCGGGAATATCACCCCAGAGCAACTCGGAATTCTCTATTAGGAAGAGCAATTGGTAATTTTTCAAAATTAGAGAAGATTTTCGATTTAGATTTATTTAACGACTCAGCTCTCCGCTACAAACGGAAACCGAGTCTCATTGACATTAACAATTTTATTCGTCATTTTTTTTTCATTTATTAGTTTATACATACAATGTTACAAAATGGCACAAAAAACACTCTGGCAAATTCTGCTAGTACTAGGAGTAGGCTCAGTATATGAAGGGTCGGCAAGCCAGAAATATTAATACGCCTAATGTTGCAATCGGTTCCTATATGGGCAAATGCCTGTTCTAAGAAACCGATTTGTTGCGGCAAATATGGTTTACGAATATGTTTCCTATAAATAAAAAACAATATTGAAGAAATAAAAAAAAACAGTTATAGCCCAAAAGAGAAGAAAAGAAAAAAATCAAGTTTACATTAAGTTTACAATATTTAGCATCTTTAAAATAAATACTAGATACACATAACATGAACATTACATTTCATACACTTTACTCAATAAACCACCCAGATAGCAGTGAAACTTGGTACACACTTGATTTAAGATTGATGGAAGGTTGAAAAGGAAAATTTGACGCAACTAGTTTTTATCAAAAGTTGCTGGAATCTTGTTACGCCAAGTTTGAAGAAACAAGTTTTTGCCAAAACTTGCTACAAACTTGTTATGTCAATAACGGTATTTCAGAATCCGAAAGTCATAGGTTGATGATCAACACATTGCCATATACATTAAAATATGGAGAGAATTATTTTTTTGATTTATTTTTTATTTAAACAGTTATATTTAATCCCAGGACTTTTCTACAAGATCGATAAATTTTTTTGCACCACAACAGGCCGTGAGGCCCAATTACAGTGATGAATTACAGTACGGTACACCTAGTCATAAGAAAAACCATATTTAATTTTTGTGTTCTCACCGGGAATCGAACCGAGAACCTTCCGTGTGTGAGTCAAATGTCTGAACCACTACACCACAGAGGCCGCCGAATTAAATTAGTTATTTTAAAACAGTGGTTAATTCTAAATAACATTCAGATTGGCAACACTTCTCCAGTCATAGAAAAATCACATTTTTACTCTGTGGATTATTGATTCTATGTAGATCTAGTGCGTAGTGCTGCCGATAAATTAGTATTAATCAGGCATTTATATTTGGGTGATTTTTAATACTTTTACTATTGTTTAAATATTTATACTCAGTTTAAAGGATAAACTATTGATATGCCACCGAGGAAAAAACAACCAAAATGAGTTTTTGTAGAACTGTCATCCGACAAAACCGCCCTGTCCAAAGTTCTTTTGAGGTAAGTTTGAATATATTTTACCATCATTAATATCTTATCCACTGCATAATGCTTACAATAGTTTCAACTGTATAATTATTAAATATCACAAACATTATACTATTAGGTAAGTCATTGCATCAAAACATAATTGATTGAATGATGTTTTATAGGATGTATTTTATTTTTCTATAACTGAAACTGATCTGTCATGTTATAACTTTTTATGTCATGTTTATGTTGGTTACATGTATGCAAAGTAAAACTGTTTATTTTATTTTCAGAAACGTACGGGAAAGCACGACCTTTGAAAGTATGGGGAAACATTTTTAAAAAGCTGGAGAAATTTCCAATTTAGACTCTGACGATGAAGTGAGGAACCATCTGTTAACGTTGAAGTATAAGAGCTGAAATCTTAATCATGTGAATGAGATTCACCCGACTCAACCATCAGCTCTTATACTTCCCAAAAGTTAACAGATGGAAGAGTTGAGGAAATGAAGATGTTAAAACATAAGCAGAACGCTGAATGTTACACAGTTTGTAAAGTGGCCACTTAAACCAGCCAACGACAGTACATAAGCCCAGTAAACTAGACTTCCATATTCCCTTCTCAAAATGTTTTTCCTCTGTTGCAACAAATTTGGATTTGAATATCGGATACTTTTAACCATGATGAAATCCCACTAGTCAAAAAGCTAGTAAGTCATAAATCAGTTTTATTTATTTGTTTCAGAGCTGAGAGACAAAAGAATGCACCGGATTCTGATCTCCAGTCAATTGACATTAATTATTTAACATCACATCATCTGACTTTCTTGGCAAAAATAGCCCGTAATTTTTATTATTTATTTAAAATAAATAAACTGAGTAATAATAACAAGATATTTTATTTAATATGAATATTTTAAGAAGCTTTAATTATTAAAAACAACGAACATACTAGTCGCTATATTAACACATTACAATTGTACGATTTTCGTATTTGCAACATGACATTTCCCACAAGAATCACGCAAAACTGTTCCTCTTTGATTGATTACTTTATTTTAAACACAAAAAACATATCCGGCGTTATTTCAAATATTGATGATCCTCTCAGCGACCATAACTTGCTCATATATGATTATAAAAACAACATTAAAATATGCTTAAATAACAGAATATACAAACTTCATGAAAATACAAAGATAGACTACCAAAAGCTTAAAACCTATTTTCAAAGCCATAGTTTTAATCATATAAATAATATCAATGAAAACTATAATAATTTCGATGAACATGTAAGAAAAGCTATTGTCCACAGCAAAAACTCAACTGTTATTAAAACAAAGGAATATTCTACACCGACAATGGAAACTTGATCCTTGTAATATTAATCTTATGCATCTTAAAAGCAGAGCTAGAAATGATGTCACTAACTACCGAAGGATCGCCAAAGTTAATTACTATAAGCAACAGTTTCAGGAAAATATGTACAATCCACGGAAAACTTGGAAAACAATCAATTTTATTTTCTCCAATAATAGATCCCAATCTAAATCTGTATGTGAGTGTCTAGATGTAAATGGAAAACAATATACTGATTCTAAACAAATGGCAATAATGTTTAACGACTTTTTTCTATCAATAGGTGAAAAATTATCGGCAGTTATTATTACTACATCGCTTGACCGAAATACCATTTACACACAACAGAAAGCTAATCAATCACTCTACATGCCACTTGCAAAAAAAATGAGATCGCAAAACTAATTTCTCTCCTTAAATCTAAAGCAGCTCCTGGATCAGATACTCTTACAGCATCTTTATTTAAAATATGTAAAGATAAACTTATTGACCATCTTGTTGTTATTATTAATCAATCATTGTCACAGGGTATTTTTGCAGATAAATTAAAGATCGCAAAAATAATACCAATTTACAAAGATGACTGCAGTAAAAATGTCCAAAATTATAGACCGATATCTATTCTCTCAGTTTGTTCTAAATTGTTTGAATATGTTATTAAAGAGAGACTCACAAAATATCTAAACGCAAATGATATCCTTTCGAAAAGTCGATACGGCTTTATAAAACACTCTAATACAAAAGTTGCAACATTAGATTTTGTTTCATCCATTCAGAGTTATCTTGATAAAGGCCTTTACACTGCGGCAATTTTTATAAATCTCAAAAAAGCCTTTGATACAGTCAACCATAAAATTTTATTGGAAAAATTTGAACATATTGGAGTTTGTGGTACTTCTTTTGATTTACTAACCTCGTATTTAGAAAATCGAAATTGTTTTGCTGAAGTGGAAGGTGAACATAGTGAAATGGGAGATATTACATGTGGTGTCCCACAAGGTTCTATTCTTGGCCCACTTCTCTTCCTGATTTATATAAATGACCTACCAAACTTGAAATTCATGGGAACAATACAACTCTATGCTGATGACACGATTATTTACTTTAACAGTCCAAACCTTGTGAATTTACAAAATCAAATGGAACATGACGTTTCCCAGCTTACGACATGGTTAAAAATCAATAAATTAACATTAAATGCAAAAAAATCTCACTATTTAATATTTGGAAATAAACTTTATAAAAATTTGAATATTGCAATCGGTTCAGATCGACTTGAAAAAAAATATGTTATTAAATATTTAGGCCTAACCATAGATTCAAAACTAACCTGGAATGATCAGTTTGATCATGTCAAATCTAAAATTGCGTCAATTGCTAGAATCCTGTATAGACTTCAGAACATGCTTCCAACAACACTTCTTCGGGCCGTATATTTTGACATGTTTCACTCTCATCTATCCTATCTTACCTGTGTCTGGGGATTTGCGACGAAAAAGAGGATTGCGGAAATACAGATTCTACAAAATAGAGCATTCAGAAACGTATTTTGTTTTCCAAGAGATAAAAACATAAAGGAGATATATTCCGAGACAAATATAATTCCTTTTAGTATTTTACCTTCATATGAAATAACTAACACTTTTGTACAAATATTGCAACATAAATTAAACTCAAATTTAGCGCTTACTTTTAACAGTGATATACATAACCATCGCACACGATCTCATAACTGTCTACATTTACCCCCTGTACACTCCTCTAAATTCGGATTGAGGTCACTCCTATACATTGCCTCTACTCAATATAACCTCCTGCCTATTCACCTTACATCAATTTCTTACCAGTCTACGAATGGAAATCAAATAACACTAAAAAATCATTTCCTCATATTATTTCTCGATAACCCTTGACCCATGTAATTTAATATTAAGAAATATGTTATAATTTGTTTTTAAAAAGGTCTCCGAGAAATGTCCATTTTTGTTTTAATTATGTTCAACTAAATGTATTTTTATTTTTATCTGATAATCTTTAATTGTATCAATCCCAGAGTGAGTTTGCTAACTCATGGGAATACAATTGTGTTTTTGTACATTTTTGTATTTTGAAATAAAAAAAAATTTAAAAAAAGAAGCTTCGTGTTATTTTTTGTTTTGTTTTTTTTTTTGTTTTTTCTTGTTTTTTATCTCTTTTTTTTTTTTCTTTTTTGTATTTTTGTTTTTTGTTTGTTTTTTTTTGTTTGTTTTTTTTTTGCTAAATAAATCCAAACTTGCATGATGTTTGTAAAAACAAACATAATGCAAGTTTGTTGGATGGTAACTAGGAAGTTTGCTTTAAACTTGCCTCAAGTTTACAGAGTTGCAATCTCAAACTTGGGTCAAGCTTGAACTCTTGATACTTCAAACTTGATACAAGCTTGAGGCAAGTTTAAAATGCTATTTGGGGATATTCCACCCTCCACACTCCACACTCAATATTTCCAACAGTAAAAACACCAACACAAATCATTTTCACTCTCGCGTTACCTACATCTTGTCCTGTTCAGAAAATTGTATTTTATATTTGGTATATTGTGTTGAGTACGTAATTGGTGCTGTGTTAAGTTCATGTTTTTTTCTAATAATTTCATTGTAATATACTTACTTACATAGAGCTGTGTGCACAAATATATATATATATACATAAATCTTAAAAAAGTGAGAAAATTAAAAACAAACACAATTACGAATGTCCTAATATTAATTTTAATCTAACTATCGGTAAACTATATATTAACTCTTGTGCGGCTATGGTGTAACAGGAGTCTGCATAAGATACAATACTTAAATTATCTCTTTTTTTTTAATACAAAGTAGTATTTTTTGTATTATCTTCAAATTCACATTTTCACGACGGATTTGGAAAGTAAAATAAAATAAAATACAAAAAATATTTATACTCGCTATGCCAAGTATAATTACATGAATGAAAGCGATGCCAATACGTCAGTAAATCTGTTTTACTGTTTAAAAAGGAGCATGAATATAGTACTCCTAACAAGGAAGACAGAGACGCTGTTCTGCGGCCGGTGTTTGTGTGAAAGAGACAACAGCCTCCAGATAGCACGCTAGATACATGTACCATGCATAAGACAAGGAAAACATCAGTAGTCAAATCAGTTGGATATTGGCAGTGCGCGGGAGCATTGGCAATGACCGGCGTAATTATGATTTTTAATTTATTTTACTAAAATAAAGTCCTCAATAAAATTATTATTTTTGTGAATTATGGGAAAGGAATTATTAAACAGTATGTTTTTTTTCAAATTAGAAATTCCGATTATTCCGTCTTTTGCTTAACCCTTAGACTGCTAAACAACGATATATCGTTGTTGTTAATCCCTATCATAAAGTTCTAACTAGACTGATGCTGACGTCATAATCCCCAAAAGGGTAAATGAATTCGGGAACTGCTTGTTGCACTTAACCGTCAGTGGTATAAAACATTTTCAAAACATAAAAATTGCTTTTTCGACGGGTTATTATTCAGTTTCGTACCTATTTCAGCCCTTCGGAAAATTTAATACAAAAAACGTTTTCTTACGAGCGGTGAAAATTCGAGCATTAAATTGTACAGCAAAGTTTCTTGAAAATTAATAAAAAATAATATAAAATATTTTAATAAAAACGAACTACTTTGAACGACGTCACTTGTTCATATGAATCAACCAATGATAAGAGGGTTGTGGAAGATTTCCGGTTTGCTAATCGTCAATGGAGCAATCAACAGAACAAATCAAGAAGAAGCGGAAGAGAACTTGCGACGTCACACGTGGATTAATTTCGGAAATACAAAACTTTAAAAAATCGTAGCGCCGATAATACTATACATAAAAATTGAAAAAAAGCTTTGTTTAGTAGTTTATTAACAAATATATATTTTTTTAAACAACTAAATTTCCTTGTTATACATTTACTTATGATGTTTAAATTTGCAGTGCTTTTAAAAAAAGAGAAACGACTAAACACAGGAAACTTCTAGCTAGCCGGGACCGGAAACAGGGAATTTTTTACATTGCAAAAACAGTGAAATAAAAAATAAATCATTTTAATATTTAGAATTTTTAATCACTTATATGATGTTTGAGAAAAATAATTATATTTTGTGTCTTCCTTGCTATTATACCCGATCCAGTGATTACAAAAATATTGATGTATTTCCGTAATGAATAACTAATTAAATACTTTACCTTTAATATAATAACTCTTATCTAGTAAAGTCCCTATATCACCGGAAAACCCCGTAATCAAGAATATAAACAAATAAGTAAAGAGCCTTGAAATATAAAAATAATTCACCATGGAACCTAAATGATTGTCAATTAGGACGTTTAAATATTAAAAAATCATTTGTTGATTTATTATAATGGGTACCTACAGTAATGTGAAATTAAAATGTTTTAGCTGTTCATTAGGTACTAATTATTACTCTACAAACAAAACGTAATTATTACTACACAAACTCTATTCTAGAAACTATTCTACAAACAAAACATAATTGTGGTAAATAAAGTATATCAGCTCGATCTTGATCCAAAAATATTTCAGAAATGCTTCTTCGATTTTGAGCTCTTCATAAGAGTCATATAAACTATCATCACTATCACTTAGAAGTTGATCGTTATTGTCGAATTCACTTTCGGAATAGGTTGAGCTGCTAAGCTTCCAAGTTTCTAGGTGAGGTATTATTATTTCTACATCACTTTTAATATCCGTTATCATTTTGAATGATATACTTTGTATATGTATTCACAATAAAAAGGACCCTTTGCAGAGTTAACTTGTCAGTTAGAGTAACAAAGTAAGATTAAAAACATATATAAATGTACACAATATGTAATTTACCACAGCTGTTTGTAATTTCAGCAACTGTTGTCTATCTCGCTCAATCCATTATGCGTGAACTAGCTATTACTGAAACGGAATATTTTTCTTGGAAGGGATATCAATTTGTGAGACAGTTGTACGAAAACATTATTTTTTAAATTAAAATTATAATATCACTTCTTAGTACATTTACCCGTTATTATGAAGTTTCAATCTAAATAACTCTATACAAACATTTGGACATACTCAAAATATTGTTGATTGAAATAACTTGCATAAAAAATTTAAAGTATTTTTAGGCATTACCTAGGAGGTGAAATAATTTATCCAGATGAAACTCGCCGAATTCAATAAAGGTTTCAGCTCTTTTAGTTTGCAAAAGTCAACAGATGCAAGAGTTGAGGTAATGTAAAAATAATCATGAATGGTGAATATTTCGCAGTGTGTAAAGTGGCCATTTAAAACAGCCAATGACAGATCATAAGTCCTGTAAATGCCTAGACTTCCATATTCCCTTGGCAAAAATGTGTTCCCTCTCTGTTGCAACAAATTCCAAGATATATTTTACTCAAATTTTGTTTAGCATGCGTTGATGGAAGTGGTAAGTTTGATAATAAGGGCACTTTGCCCGGCAATCAACAAAAAAACAATCATAATACTGTCGTTTCAATAATAATTATTAAAACAATGCGCCTTGAGATTGCTGTGCGAGATCATTTTTGTTTGTTTTTATTTTCGATTAAGAAAGGGTTTACAACCGCTGTACGAGAATGTGTTGCGGGCGGCACGAGTTGTCTATCTTGCTCATTCTACTGGGCTTGAATTAGATATTTATGAAACGGAAGATTTTTCTTGGAATCGCTATTAATTTTTAAAACAGTAGTGTGTTTGGAAAACAACGTATTCGATAAAATATTTTTAAAATGTATTAATAATAAGATTTCTGATTAGATTCTTGAAAAACTGCGTAGCAGCGTAAGGGTTAATGCAACATGTCGTTGCAGTAGTTTTTCGCTGCTTGGCAACCGTCAAAACAAGGTCTGTTTTTTTCTGATTCTCTTCTGCTTTCTGTATTTTTAAAATTATTTTATATCATTTGTCATTTATTCTGATACTTACCTTTTCTTAATTTTCCTTCTTAATTTCCTGCCCTTTTCATTTTTCAATCCATTTGCCAGGTGTGTTTTCTTTTGATTGTTAGATACCGCGAAACCGTCGAATTTTGCCCGCTTTTCTACAATTATGTAGATTTTCTCAAAAAAATTACAATTATGATTTACTTTTTAATTACTAGAATGACCTTGGTAATCATTGAATTGGATTACAATTGTACATTCAGTCGTATTTAAATGCGATTCCAAGCAATTCAAAATTTTGATGGTGGGAAAAATTACCTCCATGTTCGTCCATGTTTGCCCGCAACCATTATTCGTTGAACTTTAGCTCATATGGCGTTCTCGTCCAAGAACTACTTTATTGAATTATTATTTCAAGGGCGAAATTGTCGTTTGAACATATTTTCAATGGCTAATTAATAAACTATTCGTCTAAAAACAGTTGGGCAAAATTACAAGCCAAATTCTATTTGTTTTCATACAAGCAATTTATAAGTCTTAGGGTTGTCAAAATCTGGTTGATAACTTCAGAAAAATTAATAAATCTTGTTTATATAAAGAAATATTTTATTAGTACACATACCAATAATCCTAGTCTTAATTACCAAAATGACAATTATTAATATTAGGTAGGTAACCACATTTTTAGAAATAGCAAATACTTATACCCATGTTGTGAGAAATAATAACTGTTTCAGGAATATAGTTAATGAACAACTAAGAAGGAACCAGACGACATCAATTTTAAAAATTAATATAAATTATTTCGGAATCTAAGTCCATAGCTACGAAAATGAAAAAATATCGTTTGAAGGTGGATAATAATGGAGGCTGGTTAAATCTAGATATAATGAAAATGATTTTATATAGAAACAAATTGTATGCTATGCAAAAAATGAGAAATGATTCAGAAACTATTAAATAGCAATATAAGGAATATAAAAACACATTATCAAATGAATTAAGAAAGGCAAATAAGAGTTAAATTATATTATTCGCAATAATGATAATACTTTTGAGAATCTAAAATACCCAATGTGTGCAAAACTTTCATAATACGAGTAGTTTTAATTTAATTTAAGCTAATAATTTAAATAAAAAAGTGACAACACTAACACATGTTTTCGTTTGGGCAAAATTGACAACCCAGAAGCTCAACTTATGCGGGTTTATTTGCCCATCGTCATAATTCTTGATTTAAGCTACTGACAGCACATAAACAGGAAATGATCTGAAAACCTTTGTCTATATAATGCAACAAGAAAAACTTACTTTGTCTTTGCCATCGAGCAGTTTATTAAAAAACAGAGTCTTAATTGGCAACAAATTACACGCGGACTTTCTGACAAGCCACTGAGGGAAGTTAGTGACATAAATCTACTTTCCTCCTTAATGTACCAAATTTACCGAAATCAAATGGAAATGTATTTTTTTAAAGGTTGGGTATAGATTAGACTCTTTAGGCAAAATATCCATCAATCGCGAAATCGGACGGTTTCACGGTAATTGTTTTTTCCTCCCGCTTGGGGCCCGATGGCCCATAATGGAGGGTCCCGCGGAGATGGCTGCGACACAGTAGACGATCATGATTATGCTGGCGCGAGAAAGAGGCGTGATGTAAACAACAACGTCCCACTTAAAAAAAACTAAAATTGCAGTCCCAGAGGCTAGCTACAAACCTTCTGACTGTGGTCCATTTATTGTACATGTACAAAAAGCTTTTACCGATGAAAAATCTTCACCGATGCATCCTCTTCTTGATAACTTTCTGTTCCGTCACAACTTCAAAAATATTTTACCCGGAGGGATAAAATCTCTTGGCAAATTTCGTAAGTCCGTTGAATTTAAAGATTTCAAATCTCCCAACGATTTTTTAAATTCTGTGGCTATTACGAACAACAACTTTAAGGCGTTAATTCCCTCCTACCAAAACACTCGTTTGGGTCTGATTAAAGTAAAGGAGTTCCGACCGAAATGTCGGATGATGATATTATCTCTGAATGTCGGGTTCTCGAAAGATACGGAAAACTTTTGACTATTTTTTTTTATTAATTTATTTAATCCAATATTAATACAAATACATAGTTTACAAAAGAAAATGTGTATACAATAGGTACATTCAATATAATTACCTTTTTATTTATGGATGTAGCCACTCCACTGGCCCACAGGCACGTTCCGGAGTGTCAGTGTATTATTTATTTTATACATAATAGTACATACTTTCACATCGAGTGTTGTGTAAAAATTCAAAAGAAATATGAAAAAAAATTCTAAAACATACCTACATTCATAAAATGAGAAAGGATTTTCAAGAAATTAAAATTATATTCTGATATATTAAACATATTCCTCAGCTTCCTGACTAGTCTTTTTAGCAATCCATTTATGGACTAGAGTTTTGAAAACATTGTTTTTAATTTTGCTTACCGATATGTCTATACTTAAAAAGTTGTATTCTTTAGGGGCCAGAAAATTATAGTGCCTTTGTCCGTAATTGGTTTTTTCTTTGGGAGCAGAAGTATTGTTTTTTGTATTTGCCTGGTGTCGTAAATTTGCTGTCCGTCATTATGTCTATCAGATTTTTGATGAAAGTGTCTTAAAATTGTTCATATGTATGTATATTTGCCTTATGTCTAGCACTGGAAATTCTGTAAAAAGTCTGTCTGTAGAGTATTGGTAAGGCTTTTTGTGCTTTCATTAATGGCTCTAATGTGGTTTTACTTGTTCCTCTCCATCATATTATTCCGTAATGGATAATTGATTGTGCCAGAGCATAGTAAACATTAATTAAATTAGTTTTGCTTAGAATATTTCAAATGTTTTTAAGTAAATATATCATTTTTCTTAGTTTGGTTGCTGTCTTATCTACGTGTATGTTCCATCTTAAGTAACTATCAATGTGCATACCTAAACATTTTGTATTATCGACCTTTTCTATAGTTTTTTCTCGGTCACAGTCGCTGTTTCTTACATTTGCACATTCATGAATTTTAAGAATTCTTTCTATTGGCTGATTCCGTTTGTCTATACTAAAAGTCAGATATTTTGTTTTGTGCGCGTTAAGTGTAAGTAAATTATAGTCTAGCCATGTTTTCGTCTTTTCCAAGCCTTTCTCAATCATAAAGATACGAAATTTAGATCTGTAATTTGGAAACCGTCTCGGTCAGTTATTGTATATTTTGAAGGTCAGTCCTTACCCCCATGTTTGCATCCACTACAACGCCATTCCTGTGGGAAAATACATCTTCCCCACGATTCTATGTTTCCAGTGCTGCCGCTTTGGTCACAGAAAAACGGTATGTAGATCACTTCCCCGATGTTTTAAATATTCCGAGAATCATTTGGGTGAATTTTGTCTATCTGACAAGCCTCCTAAGTGTCTTAACTGTCAAGGTTCTCACACTGCTATTAATACTCAACGTCCAGAATATTCTCGACAAAAGAGTATCAAACACCGAAACACCATACTGCTGCGGATAATATTTCGTATTTTGAAGCAGCCAAGATTGTTCCCCCTGCCAAACCTTCCTTTGCCGAAAAAGCTTCCTCCCTTCCTTCCCCTTCTTTCTCTCGCCCGGCTAATGTAATTTTCGCTAGTAATACTTCGCCTTCCACTTCCTGTAAAAAAAAACATTTTCACCTACCGCACCGTCAAACATGACAATTTTGCCCAGCCATGACAATTTTGCCCACTGCCGAAATCCTTAACAAAATCAAGTTTTAAAGTTAAAAAGTTACTGGTATCATAAATATTACATTTGGTAAGTATATTTTGATAGTTCCATGGCAAAACTAAATATTTAGTTTACCGCCAGCTTCAGTTGATCACTTGAAATTTGAAGTTAAACTTGAGGGTCGGTTTGTGTATATCTACAAATATTGTCAAAACTTTTGTTGTTGCGGAGTTTGTGTTGAAAGGAGGCAAGTAAGTTTTATATATTTCATTGCATACATAATAAAGACGCTATAGAACGTATTTCTGTATATCTATTTGAACAAACACAATAGATATTTAAGTGGGCAAAATTGTCTTAAATTTCTTAGCTAGTGTTTTGACAATTTTGCCCACGTCTAGGGTTGTCGCTACATACTACATTGAAAAAACATTATCCAAGAAAGTAGAAAATATAAAAGAAAATGGCAAAAACATGATTTTAAACGAGGTAACGGGATGTTTTGTTCAAATATAAATCAGATTTTTTGACAAAGATTTAACAAATAAGATTAAAAAACCTGATGGGGGTTTCAACTCAAATACACGGTGAAAATGACAAGCCTGTTATTCTGTTCATTTAAACTTTTTATACCACACAGCAATTGGTAAACAATCCATCCGATTTTTCTCTGCCATCAGGATGATAGATACCTACACCTTATAGAGGAGAACATTGAAAAAAATGTCACAGCGACACGGAAACAACAGACTTTGATGCCTACTCAGTTGATGAATAAACAGATTTCGAGACATTTATCATAAGTCATTACGACGAATATGAACAACGTGCTTCCGAATCTTCGGCCGAGGAAAACGATAAAACAGTGTCTGATCCGCTTGAAATTAATAGCGGTGAAGAAGACGCTTTCGTTTTAGTAAAATTTAACTCTGTTGATACGCAAAATGACAAATATTATGTCGGTTAAGTTATCAGCGCATCAACTACCACAATTTTAATATTGTTATGTCATTTGTAAGACGCAAACGTAATGGAGCTTTGTGTGATCTCAAGTTGAGGATATTGCTGATGTATTTAATTGGAACATAATGAAATCTTTACTTGAACCTGTAATCTTGCGTCAAGGTTTTCATAAATTCAATGTACATCTTAAAAACTGCAAGATTGAGTCATTTTCTGTGAGTAAATCGAAAACCGATTTTGATTTTTACCATTCAAAAATAATTTAAACCATTTTAAAAAATGTAAGAATATCCGACCACATTTTAGAAAGTTTTATTTATTAAATTTGCCAGCTTTTTGTAAAATTATGGAGACTTGTTTTTTATTTTAAATGTTTTTTGTATAAATATTTTTAACAGTCTAAAGAAGAAAATAAAACATACAAAATATTATGAACTCTGTACAAAAAATACAATTTCAAAGTATAGGTAATCTGGCAATTAATTGCACTGCTGTACAAAAAAAAATAAGATCGTTTTTTTTCTACATACACATTTAAATAATAAATCGTTTTGGGGGCAAGCTCCCTTAGTTACGAAAATCGCGTCAGAACTAAAATGGTTTGTAAAAAAAAAAAATTGGCTTATGCATAGTCAAATACGAACAAATTAAAAGGATTCGAGATGAACTCCTTTGGTTTTGTTAAAAATCCAATTATGTGCCAACCCTGGCCCACAAATCCACATTGTATAGAAAAATTGAGGAAATAGTCGACAATTTTGCCCACCGGTTTTTTTCATTGATTTTATAATGTTGATGCCTCAATGATGCTATTGTTTAAACATAAACAGTTTTTTTCGCCCAAAAAGTAGTAATAAACCGTATGATAAGGATGATAAAACCGTGGGCAAAATTGTCAACAAGTGGAGATAATTTTGCCCAGCATGTTTTGTTTTCTAAAATTGCATAAATAAAAGAATAGCAAAAGTTTTGTACTTGTAAAAATGCTCAGAATAATTAGTATTACTATTCAACAAAATGGATAGGAGTAGTCCTATACAAAAAAAATATGACATCGTAAAAGTTTGTTAAAACTGGGCAAAATTGTCACGTTTGACGGTACTCCAAAAAGTCTTGAAAATCTCAATTTAAGTAAAGATAAAGATTTACTTAAATCGATATTAATCTCCCCTGACGGTAATAACAATGATTCTGACCATTCTAATAGTGTTGCATTCTCCTCTGATAAAATCTTTGAAAATCCCCAATAACTTATCAAAACTAGTTAACCTTCAGAGTAATAATGCGTAACCTAGAGAGAAGCTCTGTCACTATGTTTCATAGAACGTAAGCGATGTTGGTTTGTTGGTTAGCAACCAATTGGTGGCCATTTTGTTTTATTTGATAACATAAACATAATGGTTCGATCGGGTGCTTTTGTAGCTGTGCTTGGCTCTGTTTGTAAATAACTTGGATATTTACGTTATAATAAATAAAAATCGACCATGGTGAATTGCAGTATGTTTGGTTGCGGCAGTAGGAGCGTCAAAGGTGTTAAAGGAGACAGTTTTCACAGGTAATTGATTCCGAATGTTTTCCCATGATTTAAATTGATTTCTGGCATTTATTGTTCCGACACGTGTATTATGTTTCTTAAAAACTTTCTTTATATAAACATATTTACTTCAGATACTATTTTTTCTCAATTTAGGGGATAAATTTGTGAATTAAAATATGTTTACTGTTGATAATGACATTTGATTATGACCAATATGTCAGGGCCGCACTAGGCATCCATATAAAGTTTGAGTTTTTATCAAGTGGAGTTCGATTAAAATTTTACTCGAAAATAGCAATGTTAACCTTGAAATCGCATCTAAAATGACGTGTCCAAATTTCAGGCCGCTACGACTCGCCATTTCAGAGATGTGACGGACAAACAAATAAACGGGTTGTGGTCCTGTGGCTAGTGTCTCGGACTCACGGACCAGAAGTCCGTAGTTCGAATCCTACTCTACCCCAACTTGATTCCCATTTTCTAATAGTGAGTTATTTACAACTCGTTGAAAATGGCCCTCAAAATTAATTATTTGGGTAAATCATAAGAACGCAAATATTTCCTTTATAAAAAAAAAAAACTCCATCTTGACCCATTAGTTACTTTGTAGACGTCACTCAGTACGCAACTCCCAATTTGAATTAAACTATGCCGTGTTGTGTCGTTTCAAAGTGTAGAAATACTGCTGGGATCAAAAAGAAACAGGACGGAATCAAATTTCACGTGTAAGTAGCAAATGCATTACTTAAAAATTTAATTATTTTTTTATCTGTCAGATTGTCAAAGAAAACAAAATGACATTGATGCGTGCGGCGAAAGTGGGGGGTTTTTTGGACACAGTCCAAAGTATTCAAATGTGATTCTACGCTCCTTCTAGACTGTTCTTAATTCTATGGGTACGTATTTTTATATCTGTATTATGAATTTGAGGTATTTTTAAATATTTATTTATTTTATTATTCTCCTTCCGCACTTAATGGTGCATAGGGTACTCCACCGGTACACCGACTGAGGCGTATCTTAATATTTTTTTGTTATATGAAGGTAAGATGATCAGTCTTACGATTCAGGTGCCAGTCCTGGGACTACGAAATATTCTAGTGTAGACGCATTTATAAAAAAATATTTCATGTCGGAAATCGAACCCGAGACCTGTCGCATTGTAGGCAAATTCGCCGACCATTTGACCAAGAGGCGGACACATATATTCAAATCCGGTAGTCAGATGGCAGAAGGGACCATCTGTAATTTTCAAAAATGTTCAGGTGAGCTGAAATACAACTCAATTTCAAGACTTCAATCCTCAAACTAAAAGGTTTTAGTGTTGCTTTTCAGTAATGAATTACCATTCTTAATAATGTTTTTTTTTTTTTATTCTGTGTATTTGCTGAAATATTGATTAAAACTTTTGAAAACTAAAAAACAGAAAATATACAGATGGTCCCTTCTGCCATCTGACTACCGAATTAATTTATTATAACAAAATAAATATTTGAAGTGTTGACTAGGAACCCTTCGATATTATTAAGGTATAATACTTTCAAATAGTGAGAGGACTTGTAAAGGTGGCAATCTCCGAAGTGATCGTATTCAGCTGCCTGACTGCTCTTCCAATCGGTATAACCAGAGGCAGGTTGGTTCTGGAAGCCGGGAGGTAAAACAGTCCGTGCTGACGCTGTCAGAGATATCCATCAGGAACATAAAAATCAACACTTTCTATAATAGCAAAGTTGTCGAAATAACCACTTATTAATCTTAAAAAATGGGTCAGTGTGAACCCACCCCTTCTAAGTTGCAAACTGTCAGTCCCTAGCTCCCTCGAGAGGAACGCAGTGGAATAGAGCCATGGATAACTAGTATACTTCTTCACGTAGAGATACCCTCTCCGACACGAGTCTCCACATCGTCGAGACACTCTCAAGCGTGCTCCGGACTGACGAGTCATACAGAATCCTGAGTTCACTGGGATTCTCAAAACCCCCGCTAGTTAGGAGAATAAAACCCAACATCTTCGGTGTAAATTCACGTGTTCTCTCGATGTGAGCACGAGAAGTCAATCTGTTTTTCATAGATGACCCCAATATTGTGTCAAAACACGCATGAGACCACTGTAAACCACTTATCAGTGCAGGCCCTGTCACAGTCCACAATGGTGACACGTCGTATTCAAAAGATGCGTGTTTTTGTATTATTTCTTCCAGCGTTAGCTTTAATTTGCTGACCCTGCTTGTCTTCAGCCACTCCTGCTTTCCTTCATTCTTCCGCCTCAGTGGAGGAGTGCCTCGTCAATTTCCTTCTTTTCCTTCCCACTAGCTCCTTGTTTTGTAGATATTTCTTTTATTTTAATTTATAGTACATTCATTTTTTATACAGTTCAAAATGTCGTCCCTATATTGTAGAATAATTCAGTGAATACATGTTATCGGATGGCAGGCCCTACTAATTCTATGTATACATTTTTTATAGTTTATATTTATAGTCATTTAACCTGTACATCTGTTTGTATTCAAAATAAATAAAATGGTAGAAGTTATTAAAACCAAATTTAGGTACCTACCTATCACCAGTCTTTATATTTTGTTCTCTGTAAATGAATAATGGGTGGAATAGATGCATTCGGCGTACCTTAGTTTGAAGTGGGTATTATATATATAAAGCAAATATCTAAACACCTCGGAGTGATCATCCGCTCCCTCTTCGGGTGAAGAGAAGCCCTCGAGCTCTGTCGTATAGAGCAAAAGCGTTCGGTTTTTAGTTGACTGTGTATTGCCGTAATATGTAGCTAATTTTGTGGTTGACAATCATAGAAGTATGGGCGACTGTATTAGCCAGTGGCGCATTATTACTCTAAGGTAAATACATATGCATAATGAAGGATTGTGAGGGGGAAAAAGGTGAAATAATGTTGACTTTTATTCCTGCATAAGTAATTTATTTTACTTAGTCCGTCGAATCCAAATGCGCAGTACTTACATTTTTCTGTATGTATAAAGTAATGGGATGAATGCTTTATTGTTGTATCAGAATCGGAGTTAATAAAAGGTCACTTAAATCACTCGGATACCGCATATCGTCCGATTTCTGGCTACTAATTTTTGAAAAATGAGATGTCATCAAAAATTGCATCGAGTGATCTTTATTTAAAAAGTATGTAAAAATTTGTCATATTTTATAAATGCAAAAAATAATAATTTGTAATAATCAGCTTGCAGTTTTATTTAAATTGTTGAATCGGGATGAGCTTTTAACTTCAAAAGTGCAATATCCGATAACCGGAAGAATGTTGTCGCCGGCACATAACGTCAACGTGTCTCCCTCCATTTCCCCGAGCGGATTTGTGCGTTCCCCAAGATACATTTTCTCGAGACGGGGTCTACCTTCGAGGCGCACACGAAGGGGCCCTGTCCGGTCGAGTGTTGATATTAAACTGGGATTGTACAGCGACAACTTCGAAATTCCACCAGAGAAATGCCCCTGAATTCCCTTCGGTTTTGCATCATAATTTCATTGGACAACGTGGTGTTTACATCAATTCTAAAGCTGTAAATGGTACCATTTCTTGGCGGCTTTCGATGCGCATACATCTTCACACGCACACGCATACGCACACGCGCCGATTATTCCCCCTCGACGTGTCCATCGTAGATTATTTATTAAATTCGGTCACGCTATGTCTTTCGCAGTATTCCTCGTTTTCTGCGTCCATTACCATTCGCATCGTAAATATTTTTAGCCATTCTGTTGTCGTCCATTCGCTCCACGTGTCCGACCCGGGTAGAATTCCTCGATTTTGTCAATTATACTTGTCTCAGCCTTACATAAAGCGCGGATGTCGGCATTATTTGTACACCTATCGTACGCAGTTCTACCACATTCGTCTCAGAAATTGCATTTTGACATCATTCGGCCTATTTTCATCCCTGATTTTTTCAATTCCATACTTCGCTTCCATACTTGAGAATCGGCACCGGTGAAAGGCTAATTTCACCTCAATTTTAGTGCACCGCTCACCCTGTTCTTGGCACTCACGTTCCTTTCAATATCTCTCTGTCTTTCTATCTCTATTAAACATACTTCCCAGAATGGCGTATCACGATGGGAAATTAACAGTCATCTTTAATTTCATCTATAGAGAAAAATTACATTTTCTGTATGAAAAATAGAATACGCGTACATTTTATCTCTTAACATGTTCATTTACAGGTTACCGACGAGAACACATGAAATTTTCATACAAATATACTCATTTCCTTTATTTGACTTTATAGACAGTGGAAGATAACTGCGCGAACGTCCCACTGACACCACGTAACCAGGGCCCAGACACGCAAACTCCTCTCACCGTTTCGGGATAATTAACTAATTTTCTTTACTTGTATTTTACTTCAATTGGGCCCGTGAGTATTATCAAGATTTGTTTGCCATTTTTTGAATGGACTAAATTAATAATAAAAAAATATCCCCATTCACAGCGATCGCACTTCAAGTCATACTTTAAAAACCATAGCATTCCATCTATCAACATTCCTCGGCAAATCGCTCCTCTCGTACACATCGCAGACCTTCGTTACCGAGATTTGTCGCTAGCGAGAAGCACGGCATCGCGGTAGTTATCAGCACGCGTGAGGTACATTTGCCCTACAGAGAAGCTATAGTACGAGTCCGATTTCGTTCACTGCACACTCGGATAATGTAAATGAAATTGTACAAGTAGTGGCCAGCGGGGTCCGGTAACACTCCCGCAGTGGGAAGAAGCGGTCCGAGGTTCGTAATAAAAGTTTCCCAACCGTTGAATAGAATTTATTAACTCGCCGATGCGGATTATCGAGCGGAACACTCCCCCCTTCCTTCACCCTCCCTCCGATAACGTCTCACAACCTTCAGTTTCCGCACTCGTCCTCTACTTACCGTAATTCATAAATAAGATATTAATACAAAAAGCTTAAGTAGTAATAGATAGAGTCGTCGGCCCTCGGATTCGGGGGGCGGGGATCAGCGCGGAGCGTGGAACTCCCGCAGGCAGAGCTGGCAGGACCAGGAGCCCTCCGGGGGTGTGTGCAGCGGCGGCGCCAGGCAGTACATGTGGTAGCCGCGGTCGCAGTCGTCGCAGAACAGCAGCTGGTCCTGCAAGAGGGGGGCGGGCCGGTGAGCGCGGGCCGGGGGCGGACGGGGGCGGATGGGGGCGCGGGTGGGGGGTGGCATACTCACGTCGTTGTCGCTCGTGCCGCACACGGAGCAGCACTTGCACTCGATGCACTGCCAGCGGTACTTGCGCACGGACACGATCATGTTGTCGGTGAACTGCAGGCAGGTGGGGTGGCCTGCAAGGGAAGCGAGCGGTTAGAGCGTGGGCGGCCGCGCGTTCACCGACTGTAGGGCACAAATATCGCTCGCCGGCTCCGTGCCGGCACCGCGGGCGGCGGGGAGGGGAGGACGGAGGGGACGGACGGGACGGGACGGGACGGAACAATATTTGTGCCGAACAATAGTGAATAACGCAAGCCGACTAAGTATGCTACGCAAGTGATAGAGAGAGAGAGAGAGAGAGAGATACATCCTGTGGGTGAGAGAAGCTTCTCTGGCGGGAGATGCGACGATTGGAAGTGCATTCACTATTCTTCAGCACGTGTGGGTCAGAGGACAAATGACAACAATCTCTGGGCTGTATAAAATACTTTATTTATACTTCTCCGTAATAATTCGTATAAAATCTAGACAGTACAATTATTATAAACTCGATAAAATTTATTTCATAAATGTCAAACGAAAAAAGCAACATGTCCAACGCATAAAATGTATATAATTATTATTGTAAATATATATTCGCTATCTGATAAAATAAAATCTAGCCGAAGTAACTCTCAGCCGATTGCACTTCCATTCCAGCATCGCCAGTACCCGACTAGAGAAGGCAACATTCGAGATATGAGCTCGCGAGGTCAGACTTACGCTAGGATATAATGGAATGATGTAGACTAGTGGCGGCGCGCGCGCGCTCGGCTCGCCTTAACTACTAATATTAAACTTTGATCAACATGAACACACGAGAGAAGGCACCCTCCATACGGAAACTCCTTAAAAAGACTAGATTACTAGGTTTTTGGTTCAATCGACAAAATTAGTTTACCTACTCGTGGCAGCCGCGAGCGGACGGCCCGAATTAGTCAACATTTTCTAACAAGAAAACGTAGAGGAATATCTAACGATTAACAATAGATAAATATTTTAGGTATTCAAATAATAAATGGTCCGTAAGATGGTCCGGGTAACGTCTCCGGGGAGACCAGTCTAGTGTTGACACGAGGCGTCGCTTCTCGCGCGACTATAATCTTTGGCAACGATTGTACTGCGGGAGCCGGCCTTCGCGACGCTCGCTCTCGCGCACCGCCGGCCGGGGCTAATCGCGCGGGCGGCGTGCGCGGCGCGCGCGCGGAGCGGGCGCCGGGGGCGCGGGGGGCTCCGGGGCCGCGGGCGCGGGAGACGGCGGCCCGGGCGGCGCGTCCTCCCAGGCCTGCAGCAGGTGCGCGCGCCGCACGAAGCGGTCGAAGTCCTCGGCCGAGTAGCTGGTGGAGGGGGCGTTACCTGAGCGGCCGCAGTCCGAGCAGGACACCAGCTCCTCGGGGGCGCCGCTCTTCTTGTTGCAGGTCTGGTCCCCGAGGCAGAAGTCGCAGTAGGGCGAGTGCGAGGCGGGCGCCGCACTAGGCGAGCCGCCTCCGGCGGGGGGCGACGCTCCCCCCGCGGGGGGAGGCGCGGGCGCCGCTGCGGCGGGCGCCGCCGCCACCGGTGGGGAGGAGCGCCCCGCGCCACCTGCGAGGAATATTTGAATTGAAATCTCTAGTTAGAGTAACGTACTAGAATAGAAATTATTTAAGGCTTTGTAAATCATCGTAAACTAAACAATACATAATGTAACAGGAAGAGGCATGCAAATACTAAACCTCCTATACATATAAAACGGACACCACATTTTACACACATTTAATTCATGAGCCACACTCCACACTATATACGAGTATTTCACAACGACGGAGATGCCGACACAAGTGGAGTCACATTTTATTGTCCCGTTCAGAAATTGTATTATACAGGGGTCGGCGCTCAAAGTGTTACCAACTTCACACTGCTGTAGCAACCAAATGGCTAATGGCAGTTCGCTCATGTTTAGACGGTCTGTTAAAAAGATATGGAAATGGAATTCAAACTCAACAGTGTTATTGCTCTGTATTTGGCTGGAAAATCGCAACCAGCCATTATTAGTAGGCTATGACATTTACATGTGAACAAAGTGTTTGCGCATCGCACCATTTCACGTTACAATGCTACCGGTAGCAAATAACGCCATGGAGGTGGACATCCAAAAACAGCAACATCGACAGAAATGGTTCGAAAGGTGAAGGCCAGAATTCAATGTAATCCACGACAAAGCGCAGTTCAATTGGCGAAAAATCATAATGTGTCCGCTCGTAGCATGGGGCGCATATTTAAAAATGAACTACGATTGAAGCCCTACAAAATACAAAAAGTGCGAGATTTAACGCCAATCTTAGATCGGAGTCCACTCGCGTTTTGATAGTAGACCGTAAGTAACTCGGGCATCAGTAATGATTAGATATGGTAAAATAAACAATCTCTTATGTAAATATACAAAAATTAGAGGTATTGGTATTGTAATATTAAAATCCAAATGGGAAGTATTCGACTCGGATATAATTAGAATATTATGTGTGGTTAAATTCCGTGAGAGAACGAAAATTCATGTTATAAATTGAGACAATTAAGTAAATATCGTCAGAAGATAACAATGTAACAATAAAAATATTACAACTAAAACATGCAAATACGTAGGACTGTAGTAAAGTTCCAATACAGGCGATGCGTAAGTATGACAATAAAAAACATTAAGTGTGAGCACAAAATAAAGACAGGTAAAACTATGCCTGAAGATGTAAAAAGTAAAGATGAGATCAAGTTTATAAATCGGAAAAAAGATTAATTACCAAAGTAATTTTAAAGAAACCCTCAACATTCAATACCGAAAGTCTATTTAAAATATTTAAAGTTCATACAGTAGACACTCTTTATAAAATAAATTCTACTATACAAATATATAAAAAAGAAAAAATAAAAGAATTCGAAATGAATTAGTCACTCAGATACCAACATAATATCAAAATTCCAAAATTCCATACAAGTCATGGTCAAAATAGGTTTGTCTTCAAAGGTGTAAAAAATTATAATAATCTTCCTAATGAACTAAAAACTATTAAAAATAATATATCAATAAATAAATTTAAAGTTAATCTAAAGAAATTTTTTGAACTCGTGTAAAAACAACATTAAATTTTAATTAGTATGAATGCATTATTGTTTTATGTTTATTTTTTATATATTTATTATTTATTTATTATTTATTTATTTATTATTTATTTAATTATTAATTACATTACACATATATTTGTTAAGGACACAGACACAGTTTATAGCGACACAATCAGGAACGACCCATGTCTGCGAACTTGCTCCGCCTCGCTAGAAAATCCGTGTTGAGTCGGGGCACTTGCAATGCGTTCATAACCATACATTCACACACATATATACATATATATTCGCACATACATATTTATATTATATTTTATACATACATATACATATATATATTAAGTGTAAGTTTATACACATCATTCATACCTTATACATTACTACATATCCTGTGTTTTTATTTTTCTTTTCATGTACTCGTATTAAAATTATATAAACTTATAAATAAACAACTAAAACAGTGTAAGTCCCTCTCCAAGCACAAGAGTTAGTCTCTTTTTTTGGAGAGTTACAGTGATAACATTTACTAGATGTGTAAAAGTAGTTATGTTTAGAATTTTACAAAAAACTACTTATGTACTTTTTTATGAAATTTGTGAATAAAAAAAAAATAATAAAAAAAGAAAAGAATAGATAATGACTTCTGACTCGAAGAGAACGCTCAATGTCACCGTTAAAATAAGTAGTGTAAGTGGAGGTGCAATTGTGTATAACAGCAGACAATGTGCGAGAGTTCCAACTGTTGCTTCCGATCGATAAATATTCAATGTCTCGCGCTCTTCTCTGACATTTAGGATTGCATTCAGCGTCCATCATCGGGGTTGATGTATATTCATTAATTTATTCACTTTATAAACATGTTCAATTTACATATATATTATTACATGCATACTTATCACATTCATATACATGCCTTATAAATTTATTTCATAACTAAAAAAACATGCGAAATCCCCTGAAACACAAACATATGTATTATTAAAAAAAAAACATACTTAAAAGAAAAAATAAATGAGTAAACCATAGTAACATATTACAACAGAGATGAAGAACATTGAAGAGAAGGTAATATAGAAGTCTAGGCATCTACGGGGCTTATGACCTGTCAATGGCTGGTTTAAGTGGCCACTTTACACACTGTGTAACATTCACCATTCTGCCTATATTTGAACATCTATATTCCTTCAATTCTTTCATCGGTTGATGTTTGTAAAGTTGAAGAGCTGAAACCTTTATTTATGCGGGTGAGATTCATTAATTGAATTATTTCACCTACATACTAGGCAACGCCTGAAAATTCTTCATGGACCAGGTGGATTTATCAACAATATTTTGAGTTTGTCCAAATTTTTGTAGACAAGGACTGGATTCAACTCTCCGAGAAGCTTATTATTGGAAGAATATTAACATATTACAACAGAGATGAAGAACATTGAAGAGAAGGTAATATAGAAATCTAGGCATCTAAAAAAAACTGTAAATATATTTTGTGTGAAAAATACATTTGCTTTTAGTTCTTAATAATGTTTATAAAATTTTCATTTATTTACTTTCTTTAATTTTTTTCTTTGTAAAGGAAAAATAAGAAACCCGCTATAAAGCCGGCTTTGCGAGATTCATTATTTATTTTTCCTTTGATATTTTCTGTCCATGTTTACCTTCTTAAATAAAAAAAATATAATTACTATGTATACTAATTTTGAATTAAAAAAAGGTGCGATAATATCAAAATTGTGTCATTATCACGCTCGGAAAAAACTTCAAGAGATACGGAGGAACTCTTCGAAGGGGAATATAGAAGGGAAAAGAATATTTATTATTGTCTATGCGCTCTGTAGCTGCAAGACGTTCTGTTATCTAGCTCGTATTTATCATAATTGTAATATATCATAATTGGAGACGAGGAACTAGAATCACAACCGTCCATGCGCTCTGTAGCTGCAAGACGTGTTGGGATATTTATTTATTGTACAGCGCCCTTGAGGTGATTTTCACAAAAATGGCGCTATATAAATTATCCAAACATTATTATTAAGGGGTTGCTCACTGTTGCCCGTGATGAAGGTGACGTAGCTGTCCTGGTACTCGGTGGACGGCTGGTCCGGGGGCACGAGGGGCGCGGGCGGCGCGGGCGCCGCCTGGCGCGCCGGGCTGTCGCGGGAGTCCCCGTCGCTGGCGCCTCCGCCCGCGCCGCCGCCCGCCCCGGCCGCGCCCTCCTTGTGCGAGTGCGTGTAGTGGTAGGTCAGGCCCGGGCGCGTCTTGTAGCGCGCGCCGCACAGCTCGCAGCCGTAGGGCTTGTCCGCGTCCCCGGCCACCTCATAGGGCAGCGCCTGCTGCGCGGCCTTTTTGCGGCCGCGCCCGCCGCCGCGCCCGCGCCCGCGCGGCGTCGCGGCCGCGTCCGCGGGCTCGGCCGGCGGCTTGCGGCGCCCCTTGGCCGGCGGCGCGGCCGGCGGGGCGCCGCTCGCCGCACCGCGCCGCCGGCCGCGCGGCCCGTACGACTCGTCGCAGTAGTCCTCGTCCGAGTCGGGCTCCGCCTCCTCCAGCTGCTCCAGCTCATCCAGCGCCATCTCGTCGTAGAACCACTCCTGGCGGGACAACACAAGCGGCGTTAGTGATACACGCGGGACGAACGGAGGGTTGAGGGGGGGAGGGAGAGGAGCGGGCAACCACCCACCTTGGCGTCATCCCTGTGCTGGCTGTCCTTGCTGTCGGCGTCCGGCGTGGCGGGCGCCGCCGCGTCGTCCGGCCCGTCGTCGGCCGGCGCCGCGGCGGCCTGCTCGGGCGCGCCCCACCCGCCGCGGTGCAGCGACAGGTACTGGCGCTTCGCCTTGCGCCAGCGCGCCGCCGGGTAGGTGTACAGCTGTCCTTCGCGCGCGCCCGCCATCCGCTGGCGCCGCGACATGAAGAGGTTGCAGTGTGTCTGGGCGACCCCTGCGGACCGAGCGGCGAGATTTAACTACATACTTGCATGTCCGTATACCGCGAGTCGCGAGTGCCCGAGTACCGTCAGCGATTGCTCATGCTCAGCGACTTACCGGTTTGGGGATCCAAGAATGGCATACGCAGCCGCCGTTCGATGCATAGCCGAGAGTTGAAATTTGCTGAATTCTCGATAGCCTCTCGATATGCGGAATCGTTAAAGAAGCTGCAATTATAAATACATTATAATTTTCCAGGTACTTTCAATTTACTGTGTAATACTAAATTATAAACTTTATTTGATTACTAAATGAATAAAAAAAAGACAAAAACCTTTCAATTTTCTGTAAATTTGCAGGATTTACGACCTGGATCTCGGCGGCCGCCATCTTGGCTGCGTCATACACTTATACACTACACCACTACATTCACTTCACGACAGGGTTGCCAGACTGGATCAAGCGAAAATAGGTAGATTCAGAAAAATAAATCGGTAGATTCGTGGGGGGGGGGGGGGGTGAAGAGGGGAGGGGAAGAGGCAAAAATAAATTTGACAAATACTATTAACATACAGTGTTCTTTTACAAAATTATGAAATAATATAATAACAATATAACTATACATATTACACAGTTGCTTTATAAATGTTCTATATAATAACTTTGGAATTTTAATACTTAACATACTTAGGTAGAAAAATAATAAAAATAGATAACGCGGTAAGTATATTCGAAATAGCAAAAATCATAAATCATTGATTTGTTGGTATTGTTGCAATGTATATTGAATGCCCTAGGAATAATACTAACTGTCTCCTGATAAGAGCTCAGGGGTTCTCAACCGTTTTTTTATAAATAAAATATAAAAAGAAACAAAATAATAAACCTTTTAAAAAAATAAATATATATATATTTTTTTTAATATTTAAAAATTTTAATTTTAAAATTAAAAAACAAATAACTAGTCGTACATTTATAAATATTTTTGACATTTTTTTTTTATAAATGAACATAAATACTTAAACATCACTCAAAATTCTAAACTATTTTTTTAATAGCAAGTTTAAACTTCATTTGGCTAATGTGAAAAATGTGAATACAACTGATCTGGTTCCCTAGACTGTGCAATCTTGAAATAGGTGAATTCATAGCATAATTAGTAGCAGAAATATCAATATGAAATGGGACATTATGTCTAGTAGTCCTAACAGGTATTCGGAATTGAATCATGTTTAGCAAGTCAGGAGAGTCCAACATGCCATTTATTGTCTTAAAGAGAAACATTAAATCACTCAGTTTCCGTCTTCTGGATAAACTTTCCAAATCAAGTGTGTTCATTAAAAAGTCATAGTTTAAAGATTCAATAGGAATAGATAGCTTGTAGTCAATAAAACGTGAAAAAATTATCTGCACTCTTTCAAGTTTTAATGAATGAACTCCGTAAAATGGGCTCCAGATACTTGAATTGTATTCAAGTATGCTCCTGACAAGTGATACATACAAAATTTTGAAAGATAAAATTGATTTGAAATCTTTGACTGTTCTTAATATATAACCTAACGATTTCATTGATCTATTAGTAATTTCATATGTCTTCTTGCCCATACTGATCATCGTGGTTTCAGATGTGACAGGGTTTAAAGAACACCTGTATATAGTATTATCAGCGCTATGATTTTTCAAAGTTTTGTATTTCTGAAATAACTCAGCGTGTGACGTCAGAGGTTGTTCTATGATAGTTCTTCCGATTGGCTCATTTACGGTGACCAAACCGGATATCCTTCAATGCTCTCATATCATTGGATGGTCCATATGAACCAGCGACGTCATTCAAAGTAGTGCGTTTTTTTTAATACAATTTTTTTTCCTACATTTTTAAGAAATTTTAATCTACAATTTAATTATTAATATTCAAAGCATTAACTTTGTGGTCCAACATTTTAATATTATGTTAATAAAATTTGTATAAAACCACTCACCGACTTATCTGTCTACCGGTTTCGAGACGTAACCCTCTCTTCGTCAGGACAACAACACTACACCAACATGCAAATACTACTACACACCTTCACCATAGTAGATTTGCAAAAATATAAAATCGACATGCAGGTTAGACACATGCTTCACTACGCCACCACCGAGGGTTAATGACTTATGAAGCTAATATTTCAAAAGGATTAACAATCGGAAAAGGAGGAAAAAGGGAGGGGAAGGATAACCAATACTGCAAACAATTTAAATATTTTTAAACCAAAATATACCATTAAAAACTCATTAGAGCTGATTGATACCCTTAAGGACCTGGTAATTCCCAACAATGCCAAACTAATATCATTTGATGTGATAAATCTTTTTACTAATGTTAATGTCGAGTCATCAAAAACAATTATTAAAGATATTCTAAATTCATCGGATTTACCAAAAAATATGACTAATGATTTAAGTCGTTTATTTAATATTTGCTTAAACCAAAATTATTTCCAATTTAATGATAAATTCTATGACCAAACTTCAGGACTCACAGTGGAAAGTCCGACAAGTCCTTTAGTCGCTGATTTGTTCTTGGATAACGTTGAGAATAAAATATTCAGCTCAAATAACATGTTAGCGAAAAAAAATTTCTTATGGAAAAGATATGTCGATGATGTTTTTTTGTATATGGACAGGAACAGAACGACAGTTAACTTCATTCCTCAATTTTATAAATACATTTGATTACAAAATTAAATTCACCTTAGAAATCCAAAAAGATAATCAATTAAATTTCCTAGATTTAACATTGACAAATGTTAACAATCGTATTGAATTTAACATCTTTCGAAAACCAACTTACACAGATATCGTCATTGATAATTCGTCCAACCATCCTTTATCTCAAAAACATTCCGCATTCCATTCAATGTTACATCGTTTAGTAAATGTTCCCCTTTCTAAACTTAATTTTGATAATGAATTTAATATAATAAAACAAATTGCTTTAAACAATGGATACACTACAGATTTAGTAAATACTATTTTAAATAGAAAACTTAAGAAAAAGTCTATTAAATAATTTTTATATCCCATTAACAATAATGATAACAATATAAATAATGAAAATAAATGGAGGCGAATTCTATATATAAATACTGTATCCGCTAATGTATCAAAATTTTTACCTAGTAATATCAAACCTGCCTTCTATACTAATAATAATATTGACAGATTTTTACTAAATAATAAAGATAAAAATAATGTATTTAATAATTCGGGTGTCTACCAATTAAATTGCAATTCTTGTTCTTTAGTCTACATTGGAAGAACGTCAAGAAATTTCGATACTCGTGTTAAAGAACACATGAGATGTCTTAGTAATAATAACTTCTCAGAATTCGCCAACCACATTATAGACTCAAATCATGAATTTAATAAAAATACCGGTGTTAAAGTTTTACACATAAATAATAAAGGACTGAAAGTAAATAATATGGAGATTTTTTACATAAAGAAGGCTTTGAAAAATAATGTCCCATTAATTAATAATCAAGTAACTTTCCAATATAGTCCATTATTCGATATTTCATTGTAATGGTCACCCTACCCTCCCCCTCCCTTTTTCCTCCTTTTCCGATTGTTAATTCTTTTGAAATATTAGCTTCATAAGTCATTAACCCTCGGTGGTGGCGTAGTGAAGCATGTGTCTAACCTGCATGTCGATTTTATATTTTTGCAAATCTACCATGGTGAAGGTGTGTAGTGGTATTTGCATGTTGGTGTAGTGTTGTTGTCCTGACGAAGTGACGGGTTACGTCTCGAAACTGGTAGACAGATAAGTCGGTGAGTGGTTTTATACAAATTTTATTAAAATAATATTACAATTTAATTCTCTAATTTTTACCGCGCGCAAGAAAACATTTTTTGTTTCCAATTTCACGTAGGGTTGAAGTTCCTCATTATTTTTTAATATCTCATTTGAAATTCTTTGATCTTGGGACGGATGCAACTCGACGGATGCACTCCCGGTTCTGATGGGCTTGTCCCTTTTGGATCTGGAGGTACAGCGACGATCCGTGAATTTACACTTAAAAATAAAGCGTTCCTCTGTTATTGGTGGCGTCCGTCTACTTCCAACAGAAGGAATGTTTTAATCGTTAAACGCTTGATGCTTGGCAATCACGATGGGAACCTTCCTCTTTAGGGAGGGTTACCTTTCTTTTGTCCTTCAATCCATCAGCGCTTAAAATCTTCTTGGGTTATCACAGAATACTGGACTGTGCAGTATTTTTATCAGGTAATGGTAAATTTAATGACAAATGATTTGTTTTTAATATTGTTGATTCCCCTTCGTGCTGCTGCGGATATCCTAATCAATCTTTTCTGAACACATCCTGTGGTCTTGTCCCTTTCCCCCTCTTTATGATAACTGAATGCAGCTTCTTGCTACTATCCGTGGCCCTGTTATAAGTCCTGTCAAAGTGTCCTGTTAAAGTCAATTACAAGAAGACTACAATTCCTTGCTTAAATGGTCGCATGATATGGGTCTTATAATAAATGCAAAAAGACTAAAATTATGCATGTCCCCTCATGTACCAGCACTGAATCAAATTAATATAGTCTCTCATAGTTTTAACTGTCTTCGTGATAGTATTGTCATATTTTGTAAATGTGAAAAAATGTGTATTTGGGCATTACTATTGATATATTTTTTTTAAATGGGATAAACATATTGCCAAATTGTGTTAAAGATTAAAGTTATAGGCAGCATGTTTAGAATAAAATATTTTGTACCAATTAAAACATTAAGACTTATATATCATTCATTATCAAAATCAATTATTAGGTAGAGTATTACCAGTTGGGGCCTTTCTTGTAAAACCAACATTTGAAAAATTCAATCTTAACAAACCTTGGCTCTTAAATTAATTAACAGATCACCTAGAATTGATAAGGAAGAGGTACCCGATCTTTTTAAAAAGCAAGGGTGCCTGTCCGTAAATGCTATTCTATGGCTCAAATACGATAAGATACCGATTTGATAGTAACTACAGGAAAAGGTATTTACATTCACATAATACAAGGCCAGCACAACGAGAAAGCTTGTCAGTACCGAGGTTTCTAAACAAGTATGGCCAAAGAACACTTCATTGTACAATTACTAAAAATTTTAATAAGATTCCTAAGATGATTTTTTTTTTAAATGTTGACAAAGCTTTTAAGAAAAAATAATTAAATGGCTAATATGTAACAAGGCTTTATATTGATTATTATTTTATGTCATCTATTTTAATTTTTGTAAATAAATTTTGTGTGAAAATATGTATGCTTTTAGTTCTTAATAATGTTTATATTACATTTAAATTTATAAAATTTCTCTAACGTTTCTCTTTGTAAAGGAAAAATAAGAAACCTGCTGACAAGCCAGTTTCGCGTCTTAGTGTGTTTCATTATTTTTCCTTTTATATTTTCTGTTCATGTTTTACTTTCTTTAATAAAAAAATTTAATAGGTCACATTTGACACTTCATCAACATTCAACAACATAACCTTGTAAGGGCGGTAGTAAAATATTATTTATTTTTTCGAATTTAGAACTGCACAATAGCTTAACTTTTTTCAATTACGATTACATATTTATTGTAATAATGACAAAAGAAGGTAATTTTATGATTTACTTTCACTAATAAACCATTATGAACATAATAAACTTTTTCTGTTCTAAACGTCGTTACAATGTTGCATCAGTGAACCCTTTTTCTTTTTAAACACTAGGGATGTTACCCAGAAAAATCGAATGTTGATAGTTTTGTTAAATTATGTGCATATCTTATTTTGTTCCTTAAATTTAAGATAGAAAATAATAATGGGACAGGGATTCGACTTATGATTTTGAAAATAAAATTACAGTACCTATAAGTACTTTTTCATAGCAACTGAATTCAATTGACATATATTATGTTTGAAGTCCGAATCGATTCATTCACTTTAATCGATGTTTTTAAGCAGGTTACCTCACTATGAAGCTAAAACCGACAAATGTCAAATGTGACCTATTAAATTGGCCCTACTATAATACCTTCAAATTGTTTGTTTTCTAGAATGTGTCTTTGTTAAATTACGTTATTAAATAAATACAAGAATATTACAACAATAATAATTTATTGCTATACAATCAATAACCAGCACTACCTACACAACACACCCTCTATGATATATGTAGTTTGACCATTAAGTCAATAAAAATATTTATATTATCATCATTAGTATATATTTTTAATAATTGAATCTCAAAGGGTGTATTTCCTGATAAATTTAAAATTTCGACTATAGTACCAATTCACAAATCAGGCTCTACATGTAAAACTGATAGTTATAGACCAATAACATTGATTTCACAATTAGCAAAATCCTAGAAAAATGTGTTAAAAAAAGATTTATGAATTTTATGGAAACTAATAATCTTTTGTCAAATAAACAGTTTGGATTAAGACCTAATTGGAGTACAAATTATTCAATATTTAAACTTACACATGAAATGTATTCTGGTCTAGATGCGAATATGAAAACTTTAACAATTTTTTTTAGATCTTAAAAAAGCATTTGATACAGTAAATCATAGAATTTTAATAAGTAAATTACGTCAAATTGGCATTAAAAATGAGTGCTTGTTGTTTTTTGAAAGTTACTTAGCAAATAGACTGCAATGTACCAAATGTTAGTAATACTAAGACTGTTATACACGGAGTCCCACGAGGAACGGTTCTTGGCCCTTTGTTGTTTCTTATATATATATTAATGATCTTTGTAATATAGCTGTCCCTGGTATATTAGTTTCTTATGCAGATGATACTGCAATAATTGTAAAAAGTGGTACCTGGGATAATACTTTCAAAAAAGCCAATATATGTATAACTATTATCGAGGAGTGGTTAGATCAAAATCTTCTCACGCTAAATTGTAATAAAACATTGTTGATTCCATTTTATAACTCAAAATCTTCTTCCCCTTCTTCTTCCCTTAATGTTTTGTTTCATAATTAATATTGTAATCTTGACATATGTAATAATTGCGAAAACATGAAGTCTGAAAGGTGCATAAAATACCTAGGAGTAATCATTGACTGTCAACTTAAATGGAATAATTGTTAATAAACTAAGATATTTAACCTATGTGTTCAAAATACTAAGTATTTACGCCCAACTAAATACGATTAAATGGTATATTATGCACTTGTACAGTCATCGCTTTCCTATGGAATAATTGGATGGGGGGGAACTTACAACAATCATATTAAACCATTAGAAACTGTTCAAAAATGTATATTAAAAATAATGCTTCACAAAAATCGCACTTTTCCCTCTTTCCAATTGTTTCAATAAGCTAAACTTTTAGACCTAACACAAATATATTGTTTACAATGCTCAAAATATATATTTAAGAACCAAAATTTATTTACAAGTAATTCAAATAGATCAAGTCAAAAAAGGAATCGTGTGTTAGAAATACCACATTGTAAAACGAAGTTCGCACAGAGAAATAGGTGCGAAGGTTTTCACGGTCACTGTTTTCAATAGTATGTATCTTTTTTGGGTATCATCTTCAGGGAAAACTGCGTCACAGTTTTCCCTGAAGATGGCTCCTGCAATGGTAGCCGAAACGTCGGATCAAATCCAACATACACGGTATCAGCCAAAAAAGATACATAATATTCGCACACAAACATGTATATTTTATGGGCCCAAAAATTTTTAATCCTTTTTTTCTGATAATATTTCATTAATTCCAAGCATTCAAAATTTTCCTTCTTTTAAAAAACATGCACTATCCTGGATTCAAACTAAAAATATGAACTCTTTTTTCTATGATATATTTTTTTGCCCTTTAATAATAAGGAATATTTTTGTGTTTTTTTTTTAAATATTTTTTATTTCTTTTATGAATTACTATGAAAAAATATATATTATCTTTTACAGATTTTTTTTTCTTTCTTATGTTACACAAAAATATTAAAACTGTTTATTATTTATTATAGGAGCAAAAATTCATTAACATTTTCTTGTATACCCACGAACAGGCCATGCCTTTGTGGGACTTTTTTGTTTACAATTAATATGTATTTCATTGCTTTGTAATTTATATTATTTATTTATTAGTTTATACATACATTGCTACAAAAATGGCACAAAAAACACTCTGGCAAATTCGGCTTCTACTAGGAGTAAGCTCAGTATATGAAGGGTCGGCAAGCCAGAAATATTAGTATGCCTAATGTTGCAATCGTTTCCTATATGGGCAAATGCCTGTTCTAAGAAACCGATTTGTTGTGGCAAATATGGTTTTCGAATATGTTTCCCATAAATAAAAATAATATTGAAGAATTAAAAAAAAAACAGCCCAAAAGAGAAGAAAAGAAAAAAAATACAGTTTACATTAAATGTAAAAATACAATTAAATATATAAATATATAGCATACATACTACATACACACATATACATACATATACTATATATATACATATATATACACACATACATACACAATATATATGCACATGCGAAAATACAATAAATTTATATATGATTCAATGGGATAGCATAATATTTAGATTACTATCCCTCAATAAATTCTCAGATTCCTTACTTCCAATAGCTGTCAACCAAATTTTTTTTTTGCAGTACTGATGGTTTATCAAATTTCCAAAATGACGGTATCAGGTTGTTACGCTTTATTTTTTTAATACTCTGTTTTATCACTAATGTTTGTGGTAAAAAACAAAAAAAAATCATGCTTATGTTATCACTGGTTACGGTATTTACTGATTATTATAAAAAGTTGAAGTTTAAAAAAAAATTGAAGTTAAGTATCAGTTTATTGGGATTTGCTTAGTATAAAGAAAGACGGATTTTACCAGGTTTGCAAATAGTATCCTTATTTTATTTTTTATTTTATCATATTATCATCTCCATAGTATTGTCCTCGTGTAAACAAGGCTTTACAATAAGTAAACTAACTGTAACTATATAGTTTATGTTTTTTTTTAAATACGTAAAATATAAAATAAAATTTTATTTTAAAGTCTTGCAACATTTTGGTATCAACTTTTCGTGAGTGGCCGTGGTCGGACGAATCACGTTTCTTATAATTGGTGATTGGCGATTCCATATAATTTCGCTGATTGGCTCTTTGTTAACATTCATCTTCGGCATCAATTTGAAATAAGTCAAAACCTAATAAAAACTAAAAGCTCTTTTATATATATTGCAACAATAACATATCGCCGCTAAATATATTTTGACTGACACAAACGTCATAATAAGCAGTAAACAAAATGTCTGTGTGCTTTGTATCAGCGTAAGTATCGATGACAGTATTTTTAATGCAGTAATTTCTGAACAGTGTCAAATAAATATAAATGTAATTGATAATTAGCCAATGTCTCAAACTTTAAAATAAAAAATACCGGATTTATGGATTTCTATGTACCTATTTATATTATTATGAGCCAATTGTCAATTTCGTCTGTAATGTAGTAGTGTGTCTGTAGTTAGAATAAGTAAGACTTATTGAAATGCTTTTATCAGCAAAAATGGTACATAGTTGTGACATATATGAGAAAGCAAAAAAACAAATGAACAAGATGTAATATAAAAACATTCATCACGGTGTCTTAGCGAAGTACAGTACTCATGCAGACCATTCAGTATCCGTACAGTACTTGTCACTGCAGACCATCCTGTGGCCATACAAACTTTTAGCTTTAGTGGAATTGACAACTAGAGCAATTTGTCCTAATCCAAAAGAACTCTGCCAGAGAGAAGATGTTGAGGGAGTATCGGAAACGCGAGAGCTTCTCACAATGCAACAGTCTAGAAGCAATCGTAGGGAATATCCGTCGGTCCCAAGTACAGAGTTTTCATAATCACACAGTCGGTACTGACATCTGTCAGTATTCATTTTTTTTTTAAATATCTCATTTAGACACAATGTTTGCAGGGAGGGCAACAACCTAGGCGAGGAAGGTGAAGTGGGCGGAGAGGAGGCGGGAGCCGAAGGGACAGACTCGCACGCCGTCCTGGCTCACTTTTGGGATAAGGTCATGGAGGACGTGCGCAAGGCCGGCCACGACGAATACAAGAACCAGGCCTTGCCGTTGGCGCGCGTCAAGAAGATCATGAAGCTGGACGAGGAGGTGAAGATGATCTCGGCCGAGGCGCCGCTTCTGTTCGCCAAGGCCGCTGAGATCTTCATCCACGAGCTGACTCTGCGCGCGTGGGCGCACACGGAGGACAATAAGCGCCGCACGCTGCAGCGTAACGACATCGCCATGGCCATCATCAAGTCGGACCAGTTCGACTTCCTGATCGACATCGTGCCGCGCCAGGAGGTGAAGGCGAGCGGGGGCGGCGGCGCGGGCGGCGGCGCGGCCGGCAGGGGTGCGGCCGCCGCGCCGCCGGCCGACGCCGGGCGCTCGCCGGGCGCGCAGCAGCAGGAGCAGGTCCACTACTACTTCCAGCTGGCGCAGCAGCACCAGGCGGCGCTGCAGGGCACCGAGCCGGCGGGAGCCGCGCAGCTGGGGCTGCTGCGCCTGCAGGTGGCGGGCGGGGGCGCGCAGCCCATCATTCTGCAGACTGCTCCGCCTCAGCAGCTCATCCAGGTGCCGCAGCCGCACCAGCTGTACTTGACGCAGGACCCGGAGTAGTGTTCCACCACCTACACCCGTACTGTACATAACTAAACATTTTGCAATAAAAACTCGTTAATTTATTTAAAAGATCGTTTTATTTCGATAGTGTTCTTACTCTACGAACATCGTTACAATAAATGAAAGTTAACCGACAAAACACCTCAGGTATCTAAGCACATTAATTAACGACCATCAGGTGATAAATAATAAGTAGAGTTCCACATTTTTTAATATGTGATTTCATCAAAATTCCCTAAGAAAATTATTATAAAACACCAAGTAAATAAATTTACTATCCAATATTTTCAGACATTTACAGAATCGATTTAGATTTGATATAGAATAGATTAGGACAATTTACTCATTGATATTAGACGTGGGTAAGACCTTGTCACCAAGAGGATACGTATCATTTAATCTGCATCACCAAAGTGACCGAATCTTTTATGTAGTTCAATCGAACGAATTTATCTTTTACATATTCGGTTCATTTAGGTCATCACATCTCCGCATCTTTTGCGTCTCCGTATCATTTGTGTCTTCATGTCTTTTATGTCTTTCACGTCTCTAGTTCATCTTGTTCTTTTGTTTGCTTGAGACAAATTCGTACGAGCAGTGAATGAAACAATTAGTAGTTCTAAACCTTTGGCTGGTTTGTCAGCATGATTTTCTTTATAGATTTTTTAATATTGTTTTTTAGATATTATGATATCACAAACCTGTAGAAAACAGATAATTTATTTCATTGTACAAAATAACGTTAATACTATAAGGCATTTTAATGGAAAAAATTAACACAGAAATATATTTCATGCAAGGTTTATTTATTTTTTATTTACTTTTACAATTATTTTTTTAAATAATAAATATTTCAAATCCCCTTAGCGGGTTAACTTTTTTTTAAAGTAGGTTTTTTTATTTATAACATGTGCAATTATACAATATATTATAAAATAAACAAATGGAAAGGAAAAAAAAAAGAAAAGTTAATTATTATGGCTTAACACGGGCATAGCCCAAAACGCCATTATAGGATAGAAAATATGAATGTTTTTAAAATTCCAACGAGTAGATATTATATAGAGAAGTATTTGTGTTAATTTCTAATATTTAAACTTTAATAAGTACTTTTCATAATTGAGTATAGAAATAAAAGACGAGTGAAACTTAAATCCGCAATTCTGGAATAACCAATGACCTACTTCATCGCTTTTGCAACATCTTCCAAACTAGCAACTTAATCCATTTATACAAAATCAGTAAGAATAACGAATTCAAAATGACATAATACTATTATTATTATTGTGGAATATGGCACCATTTTTGTGAAAATCACCTCATGGGCACTGTACAGTGAATATCCTAACACGTCTTTCAGCTACATAGCGTATAGAGTATAGACGATGGGGATTCTAGTTCCGCGTTTCCAACTATAATTTAGTTTGATAACAGATAGGAGCTAGATTACAGCATGTCTTGTACGGACGATACATAGTTTTTCTAATTATTTTTTAACAAGAGATGGATTACAACCCATCCTGCAGCTACAGAGCGCATGCGCACAGACGGTTAGAATATTCTAAACCCTATTTACGAATTTTAAGTTTAGTTGGTATAATTATTTTTGTCAGGTTTTACAAAGTGTGTTTTAGGAGTTTATAAATTTAATGTTATTTTAATGAGATTATATCCAAATTATTCTGTGATTCATCTTTTATCATCTTTCTTCTAATTTTCCTCTTAATGTGGAAATTCGGTGGGTTTTTTATTTGTTTATGTAAACGCTGAAAAAAATGGCTACCGAAAATCATTTGCAACAGATAGCGAAACTGCGATTGATCGGTTGGTTCTAAAGAACTCGTGACCTAGTTCAAAGTAATTTTTTCATCCATTTTTGAGAGACTTCATCATACAATTAAATGCTCTAATTTTTACCGCATACATGCGTTAAATGCATGCATACATACATAAAATAAGGTTATCCTACAAGATAACCTTATTTTACCATAGCACTGAACTTCCTCATTGTACTGACTGTAAAAACACATGTCACGCAGGCCATATGGGCAGAATTTCTAAAACAACACATAAAAGCATTTTATTTCTATAATTAATTACAACAAACTTCCACTAAGTAGGAATTTTCACTGACAAACTTGAAAGATAATTATAAATTACATTTAAGCTAAATAAGTACCCAGTTAGTTATCATTTCATTAATGTGTAAAACGAGGAAGTTAGGACCTAAGGGAAATTGGATATAAAAAATGTTTTCTCGCATGCAGTAAAAATTAGAGCCTTAAATGTAGGCGTAGTTTCTTGAAAATGTATGATAAAAATAATAAAAAATATTTTAGTAAAAACAAACTTCTTTGAACATCAGTAGTTTCAACCGATAATAAGGCCAACCATGACTGACTGAAAAGGAGCGGAAGAGAACTCGAGACCTCAAACGCAGAGCAGTTTCAGAAATAGAACCATAGCGCTGATAATACGAGACATAATAATCAATTCCATAAAGAGAATAATTTTATTCCTAAAACTAAATGCATCAAATTAATGTAAACACATCGGCTTCACGGTACCTACTGATGAAGAGGTTCGGTGCCTGGGGAAATCGGATACAAATAATGTTTTCTTATCAGCGGTTAAAATCATAGCATTTCATTAGGTGCAATTGTACGGAGAAGTTTCTTGAAAATGAGTGCAAAAAATAATTTTATTGTGATAAATTACAGACGAATAATAGTAATAATAATAATAGTTCAATGCAGATGATGGTACGAAAGAGATAAGAATAGAAAAACGCAAGAAACGAAACGAAAACCGATGTTTAGAGGAAGAATAGGCTCCGGGATACAAGGGAAAAGGTTCGAGGGTGGAGTGCGAAAGTTATAGAACAATCAGCCTTTTCAGCGCTGTTAGCAAAATGCATGCCTCAGTATATGTAAGAAAGTCAAGTGCCGAATCCCCAATAAAGACGAGTTGTTTCACTTTCGGATTCGGCCTTGAATAATACCGAGGGCAAAATATAGCTTAAAAAAAGAATTTATTTGTATAATGTAAAATATTGGATATTTAATTTTGTATTTATTTCTATGCATTTTTTAGATGTAGCGCGCCATACTGTCGATTAAATCCACGCGCGGGCGGACAACGCTATTTACGTGGCCGGCCGTGAGGGAGGCCGGGCGAGTGGTCGCCCTTACCCCCACTCCTGCCCTGACTGCGCTCGCCTCTTTTCACCAACATGACCCATTGGAAAGCCCTTTTCAGGGCTACTGAGGTTGAAATGCATAAATCTGTAAATAATTTCAAATTTACTGTAAATTCTAGTAACTAATGACTACTTCTTTTACTACTCGATGATTAATCTCGGTAATATTTTAGTTAGGCCAATCTGTCGATGGCAATTGTTTCCCAACGAGATTATATTATCCGGAAGTTTTTGATATTGTAGTTTAGTGCACCACGGCCGCAGGAGAGTCTCATTAGGTAGACTTATCCAAACATTATAATATTGTCTTTCTAGTTGAGTTACTCGTATATTCGACAAATGCAAATAATGAATTGTTGTGGTACAACGTCAGATTTAATTAGCGACAGAATAAATTTAAAACTCCGTGCCGTACATATTCTCCTATAGATGTCATTCCTATCACTCCCTTTATGCGGACGGTCAGCTTTCAGGGCGCTCAATAATGCTCTGCAGAAGCCAGGGTGAAGATCTTTGCGACATCCCATCGGTGGCGGTGATAGGTAATAAAGAGCTCGCACGAGAGGTAGTATCGTATCGCACACGGTCAATATAGTGCAGGCAATTGGTAAAATAAACCAAAAACCGTTTCACCGTGTTGTAAAAATAACCAAAATGACTTACCCATTCTTGTTAGTTAAATGACGATACATCCTCTACATCCTCTATAATTTACAACCCATAAGTTATATAAGATAAGTTTATAGTTTAATTAAATGTAATTGCATAATATATATGTTTGAAAAATGGTAAAGGTAAATAAGTCAAATTAATTATTTTTTTTAAAGAAAAGAAGAAATAAAAGACACCGATTTAGAAAATTGCCAAAAGATTTGTATTACATAGAGTCTGTTATTCTATTCATAGGGTTTATAATAAATTCGCAATGAGAACAATACAAGCATACAAAGGAAGTGGTGAATATATAGAGAAATATTTTAATTCCTAATCGGAGAACCGATGTCGGTTCCACTGCCTCAGTTGCATGGACAGAAGAAACTCGGTGACTTTCCGGGAATACGTCACCGCGTCGTCCAGCTCCGCCTCCAAATCTGCACACACGATGCGACTACTTACCAGACAGGACGCGACGGAGCGATCCGCACTACCGACGCGGTCCGACGATACCGTACCGCACTCGGAGCTCCTCTTGCGCCTTCCGCCGCGCGCCTCGCTCCTCCTGCGCGGCGGCTCCCTACTGCCGTCTCCCTCGCCGCTGCTCTCGGTGGACACTGTCGATCGACGATCTTCCGCTGCGGAAGAGACCTCTCCCTCCACAGGCCCGGCGGGCTCTACGTTGTCTATTATCAGCGGGGAAATACTCCTCATGTATTTTTTGTAATCAAAGAGTAAGGAAAAATTGTCGTTGGATACTGCGTCATACGGAATGGAACGTTTTTTTTCTCGGACCGCCATATTAACGGAAGAAGCTGATGAAGAGGTTAAATCGGATGAACTGTCATATCTGGCAGTCTCAGCCGACACATTTATGTCGCATTTCTCCAACACCACCTGGCAATCCATCAAGGGAACTGTGCGCAATAACGTGTCAACATTGGGAGATCTATCTGTCTTAACACCATCACACAGATGTATAACTCCTTCTTCTGGGCTATTTAACCTCGAAGGGCTAGGAATTGCCTCTGAAAGGGTTTTTTTTGTAACAAAAATATCTCTCTGGGAAAGTACACTTTCCAGATCTAGCCGGAGACGAGTGTCTTCCTCCGGGAAAGAAACGGCGGGGATCTGACCGGAGAGAGGAGCTTCTTTCCCCGGGGAAGTGTTGCTAGTATCTAGGGAAGGACAGTTCTGCGCAAGTTTCCATACTACGCTGGAGAACGACTCCTCGAGACGAGGTCGGCTACGTTCCTTTTCCACAGTCAAACAATGTTCCAACTCTGGGGCTGAATCTTTCTTTAAAAACTTCTCCATAACATAATCTTTACTTTTATTGTTCTTTTTTACCATTAGAGGTTTATTTTTAGTTTTGAATACTCTAGACATTTTGCTTTTTTCCGTATTCGTTTTAACCATACTAAATAGAGAAATACTATTTTGGGCATTCGATATTTTAGTCTTCAATTTGGATTCAGTGCAAACGGAGGAACGTGGAGGTACCATATTAGTTTTAACCAATAAACTAAGCGGCATGTTGTATTCATTATCTGAACACCCTCCGACATCCGGCACGGGACGGGAGACGGTGCGATCGTCCACCGGCTGCGGCGCGCCTCTCATTCTCTCGTCCGAGAGAGCTCGCACGACCGTCGGGTCTAGCTTTTCTGAGGGAGCAGATCTTCTGACCTTTTTAGACTCGATGTTCTCGGGTTTGGGCTCGAACAACAGCTCCGAGTCTTGCGACGCCCGAAGCATGCGAGGGCGGTAGGAGTAGGACACCGGAGGACGAGGGAGGGGAGTCTCATCTCCCGAGGGGGGCTCCAGGTAGACGGACAAGTCGGGGTTGCTCTCCTTCGTAGGGAATAACTTTCTGCGCCGAGAGCCGGCACCTTCCAATGACCCCGTACTATTTGTCACCTTATTACATTTTTTTAGTGATTTGATAGTGTCTTTTTCTCCGAATATATATTTTTTCGTATTAAACTCTTTAACCGAGTTTTCATACGAAAAGTTTTTTATCTTTTTCTGATATATTTTCTGTTTTTCGTATTTAGCTAGTTTTTTATTATGAGTGAATTTTTTTGAGGGTTTTACAACCTTCGGACTATTCGCCGTTACTGTAACTAACGGTGAGGGAGTTCGGTTTCTGTCTCCGATGGAGATATTCCTAACGGGGCTAGAGCCAACAATATCGGCTCTCAGAGAGGAGAGAATAATGTCTCCCATTACGGATAAATCAGATTCGGAAGTGGAACGATTTAATCTTCTAATCACATCAGGATCTATCTCCTGTTGACAACCAGCGATACAGTTTTCTTTGAAAAACTCATCTTCAGTCTTTTCACGAATTACAGAAGGGGAAGTCACAAGGTCACAAGACGCCTGTGCCGAGTCACAGTTAGCGACAGGTTCCTTATCTTTATCTTTCTCGTGAGATTGGATCTTCGTATTAAAATCAACTGTTTCGGCAATATAACAAGGTTCGGGATCATTCGTTTTCTCAATCTCTCGAGAGCGTATAGCTTTTGCAATTGTAATTGTTTTTATTCCTTTACGGATGGTAATATTTTTCCTCCCCGCACGGATATTTTCACAATTGGATTTTTCCAAAATAGAGTTCTTAGTACACCTCGTATGACTCGCGAATTCCTGGACAACCGTGAGTTTCGGTTTCTTTTTGCCGAGGTTATTATTCTTATTAGCAGAACAACCGAGGGCAGATCTTTTCGGAGACGGTTGATATTTAGGATCCCCCCGGCTGGAATGTTGGATATTACCATTTTTAGTTTTATTATTTGGAAATTTTATTACACTAGAAATCGGATTATCGATGAGAGGCGGAATATCATTAAGTTTTCCATCTCCTTCCGTGAGTCTCGAGTTATTTAATTTCCAGGAAATGGCACTCCGCAAACCATTTACACTCGCAGAATTGTCAATAAAAATCTCAGTTGTAACAGATTGCTTGACGAATTGGCGCGGAAGATCCGGACCCGAGCGTTCCAGAAGCAGCGGGGGGGCGGCGGAGGTGCGCGGGAGGCGCGGGGGCCCGCCCAGGAACAGCGCGGCCACCGACACCTTACGGCGCGGCGCGGAGGGGGGCGTGGGCAAGATGACATCCTCGCCGCCCGCATCTCGCAGCAAGGCCGCCACACTGAGGAGCCTTTCCCCTTCCCCCGCATCCTCGGGGGAGAACTCCAAACTTTCTGAATTAAAACAAACATTTTACCTAAGGAAGACTTTATTAAATACAAATTGTCAAATGGGTCAAATATTCAAAGACAAATTTAAAAAGGGAAACGGCGTTTTGGACATTTTAAAAATCGCATATAATAACTTGACAGGATATAACTAAATTGATGTCAATAGTCATCCTGTAATCAAACTTTCTAACATGACCTTTAGGATGCGTATACAGTAGGCCCTTGACTTTCGCACTTAACTGATGATTCCTGAAAATTTGTACAAAATTCAAATGTTCAAAAGTGGAGGGATGTTGAAAAAAAATATTTACGAATAATACATTAATACATCCATATACATATCTGGTCCCCTGTTTATAAATTGAATATTAATAGAATCGAGAGTGTTCAAAAAAAAATCCTGAAACAAGTCAAATACAAATTTCTTTTGCATTTTCCAAATTATATAGCTTCTTTAAAATTTCATAACCTTGATTTTATTAACACACAGAAGAGATTTTTCGATCAGATCCTGATTTACAAAATTGTAAATAATAAATTTGATTCCCCAGAACCGATTCATCTATTTGCTTACCGCTACCCCTCCATACCAACTAGAAACTAGACTGTCTGATATTTTCTATATTGGTAATATTAAAACTAACCATAGGAAACATTCTACCATCCTTAGTATGTGTGAAGCATTCAACAAGAACTTTAATGGTCTTGACATATTAAACACTCCATTTAATAGGTACACTCCTACTTTCCTCCAATCATCCTTCACCACTTCTTATCCATTTCCTTCTATTCCTTCCCACTATCTCCTTGTTTTGTTCATATTATTCTTTATATAGTTTAAACCGTCGTCGCTTTGTTGTAGGATAATTTAGTGAATACGTATTATTGGATGGCAGGCCCTACTATGTATACATTTTTAATAGTTTTTATTTATATTCATTTAACCCGCACATTGTACATCTGTCTGTATTCGAAAAAAATAAAACAAAACAAAACTAAATTACTGAGGCCCGTTTAAGCACTTTCAGGCGGTTTCTTTACAAATTTATCAAAAGTTCCTCGACTATCGACCTTTTTAATGTGGCATTTAATATAAATTAAACAACATCAACTTGTCATTATTTGGAAAGATCGCCTAATCCTACCGTCGCGACGTCCTTCGTGCAAGTCACCGAAAGATTAATTCTGTAACCACTCAATTAACGCTCATTTCAAAGTAGTCACTTTCATTAAATCTGTTCACGGTGAAAGGATTGTTAGTAATACAACAATTGACAATTATATCACAGTATGTACAAAGTTTACAGGCAATACTACTTCCGTTCGAAAGGAAAGGACAGTGCAAAAATATTAGTACGCATCTGTGAACGGTGTTTACCCGGGAGTAGAGGGCGCAGGGTGGCAAGCAGGGCATGGGAGGGCCCGTCCAGCAGCAGCTCCAGGCGGGGGCCGAGCGCACTCAGCAAGCGGCGGGCCGCGGGGCTGCTGCCCTCCAGGGGGGCGCCGCCGAACACCAGCCGCTGCCTGTTTTTTTACAGTAGGCGAAATAATTTACAAGAATATCGCTCAGTCGTATCATCTCTTCAGTGACAGCGGTGATGTTATTGTGTATGTATATCTCACTTTGTCGGAAAAGCTCAACTAGATTACGCCTTATAACTTGTAACACATATAAATTAAACGTTTATGCGTAAACTGTCGCCTATTGAGTAAGTATAACTCCAGTTGAATAAAGAAAGCAGTTTTGATCGCGGTCCTGCAAAAATTGCAAGAATGACTTACACAGTGTTGTTATTTAAGGAACGATGTAAAACCTGTTTGTCTATTTCCTTATTTGAAAAGACTAACTTGCCCGTGTCGAAGTTTCACTATCGAGGAGTTTCAAAAATTTGCGTGAATATTTTTAATTCTATCTATGTATGTTATATACTGCAAGCACAAAACTAATGATGTAAACTCGAGGTTGCTATAAAAAGAGCCTCGGGGTTTTCAAACGGTTTAAAAATTTCTATAATAAACCTAAAATATGTCATACCAACTGTCGAGTTAAAATAAATTATATTGTTAAGCGTGAGGTCACATTATTTTTATTATAAATCATTGTTTGTTTTATAGAAAAAAAATATTTTTAAAAAATGAGACCTAAAAATAGTTTGGAATGGAAAACACCAGCTGCTCTCCTATCTCGTGATATCTGTTTATACTGCCGTGTCGCCTTTGGTAGAATGCTCGATAGAAATGAAGATTAATCAACCGTCTTGTAAACTAAATGGAATCACATTTTGTTTTAAACAAACAATTATTTTAATGAATTGAACCACAGACAGACTATAAGGATCACCTAGTAATTTGTAATTTTTAAGAGTTATTTTGGCGCTACGACGTCTTTTGTTATTAAATCCTCCATTCAATCTTTCATGTAACGGGTGACAGTAAAACTATAATGACATAAATTTTGGCAAACCGGTTAATATGATAAAATGAATTATTCAAATTTATTCACTTCAGTTTTGCATATTCACTATCAATTTATTGCTAAAACTAAACTAAATTAGAGAAAGTTTCTCTACAATCAAACTGTGAAAACAACAAAATAAAGAAACTATAAAAGGTTTCATTGTACCTCTCGCTGCTGTAATCAATTACGCACGGTCGGTGCATTCGCCTTATTCTAGTTTCCACAAATGGCAGTGTAGGAATACAGGGTGAGTTTTAAATTGGGACCGAGGAGAGTGCGAGACCTATGCGAGTCCTCCATCAGAGTGCGGATACCAAACCAGCAGTCCCCCTTCGCCGAGGATATCGGGACACTGGGAAATATCCAAAATCCCCCAATCGGTCCAAAGGATGTCCCGCTGCGGCAGACTAGGCACTAAAAGCACCGGGACTTGTATCACCGGAAAAATTACCAAAATTAATTAAAGGGAACTCGATAGAAAGTTCTAAGGTACTGAATGATTACTGTGATATGGCAGTATGCGTTCAGACTGGGAATTGCCGAGCCCGGTTGTGTATTGTATTTTGGTCAACTGGTTTGTTACTTTTGTGAAGAAAGAAGAACGCAGAAAAGCAATATGCCAGATAGAAAAAAGGGTGGAAAGGAAAACGTTCCCAAGCGATGTGTTGACGTGTTGAAATAATAAGCTGCCACAAGAGCTGATCTCAATGTGCAGTCTCGATGGGTTCAAAAATGGACTAGATTTGGTTGGGAAAAGTTAAAGTGCGCCAACAACTAACTTTTGTTAAAATAGATTTAAGCGCATCGCTGAAAATTAATATAATAATAAGAATAAAATCTCATGTTTTAAATTTCTTTTTAAATTATGTAGGAATTACGCCGAAATAAAAGGTATAAATGAGATTTTTTTATTAATAAAATGATAAATCATAATATCGGCTGTAAAACTGCCACATTTCCACTGTCGATATGTAAAACTACCATCGAGAAGTGGATAATGAAGATGGGTTCAGACCAAATAGCTAATAAGAGGTTTTATTGGAATGTTTAAATCATAGGCTAGGCTTACAAGACGATTTTATGTTCGAGAATCTTTTTCAACTTACTGTGATGCTATTTGTGAAAACCTGTAATTGGCTTATTTGTAATTTATTTTGCTTTGTATATAAGATAAAAATAGCTGTTCGTTATCCGAATAAATAATAAAAAAAATAATTAAAAAATTAAAAAGAAAAATTTACGTCCACTTTTGATTGCCCAAAAAACCTAAAACTTACCTTACTAGATATACACTCAATTGATGACATCTTAAAAAAAGCATCTATTGTACAAACCATCAAAGAAAAAAAAAACCCACTAATTTAGAAAATTCTCAAAACTCTAGATTTAACAATAATTTAACTTTACACAAACGCAATACAACTGCAGCTTTAAATCACTAGTCACATGTTGGGAAAAAAAACATTAATAATCTTCCAGAAATCCTAAAATCAATAACAAATATTAAAACATTTAATTCTAAATTTAAAAAACACACAAAACCCACCCTATCCTGAACTCCATGAAGTGGAACATTGTATATCTTTTAGAATATAATAACTAATTTTAGCGAATCTGTTAGTAAAAAATTACATGTAAATAAAATAAAATACATATATGTATACATACTATATAATATACTAGCGGACCCGACAGACGTTGTCCTGCCCGAACGTTGGCTTGCCTGCTATTATCTTGGAAAAATACTTTTCATTGATAAGTAGGTACCTAGGTACTTTATTATGTAAATAAAACACGAGTGATACTTTAATCCACAAATTTGGAATATCCAGTGACCGGTTTCATCGCTTTCGCGACATCTTCGAGACTGGATATTCCAAATTTGTGGATTAAAGTATCACTCGTGTTTTATTTATATAATAAATTACAATGAACTTCCATCAAGAATTTTCACTTACAAACTTAAACCTAGGTACTTGTTTATGATTAAATTCCAAAACTAAAAATTATTAATATTGAAATATTGAATTTAAGAGGGCACCTAGGTACTTGTTTATGGTTGAATGCCAAAACATCAAATAATTGATTTTCAAATATAGAATTCTTTTTGCAAATGTCAAACTCAGCTCATCTCACTAACAGGGGTGCACTTTATTTATACATGCAATTTTTTTTAATGTATCGAATGTCATTTAATATTTTTTAAGTATTTCTAAAAATTCAGTAAAAAGAAATAAATGGGAAGAAATTATAAGAAATGTAAAGAAAGAATCTGATTAGGATCCATAAAAAGCGAATGTTGTTTGTAAACATTCAAAAACAAACTTTTTTAAACACAAAAAAACAACACCTTTAATTTTTTTGTGCATGCATTCTCGTCAAATGCAACCCTGGTAGTTCATGAAAAAAATATTTGTGCTCCCAACTTTTTTTTAATGGATTAGATTGAAAATTTTAATATCTACATTTCGCTGAAAACTGCACCTAAATCGGTTAAGCCGTTTAGGAAGAGTTCAGTGACATCACTCGTACAGAATTATATACCCTCTAAACACGAGTTTTCACACTATTAAAGAGGTAGAAACGTTATTATTAATTTTGTACATACCGATCATTTTGTAATTTCATACTTATTTTGTCAAGATTTCTCGATAAAATATCTAAAAAAAAAATAAAATTTACAACTTTTTACAGCATCTATGTTAAAGGCGAAATTTCATTTCACGTGCAATTTAGAGAAACTGTTATTTTAACATTAAAAAAAATGTTTCCCTCGGCACTGGACACATCGGCGAAGGAACATTATTTTTAATAAAAAAACAAAATTATAAAATAATACATAAATAGGCGCACCGGCAAAGGCCGGCTGCCTACAACAGATAGCAATAATAATAGGCGAATAGTCACCCGGAATAGTGCACGGATGTCAGGAGCGGCAGGGGCAGACGCAGCATCTCCCAGCAGCCCCCGCGCAGGCCCAGCGCGGCGCGGGGGCACTGCAAGCTCAGGGAGCGCGACCCCGGGTTGCAGTCCAGCCAGAGGGGGCCGCGCAGCTGCCGCGCGCCCGCCCACGCCCGCGCGCAGAGCTGCGACACCACGCCGCCCCACGCCGCGTTGCCTGCGTTCAGGTAGCTGCGGCACTCCTGGAACGCCCGACACCGATCGCTACTATTAAAGTGCGCTCCAAACGCATGTTAAAGAAATTAAATATCCTGGGTATTAAAAGATCATTTTTTTCAGTGCTCCGACTTTTACTTACAAGTTGAAAGACAGACTGCTTCCCGGATACATGTTAAGGAGTATATATGCGGTACAATAAGTATTTCCACGGGTATGGAACGAGAAGTGGAGTTGATTTCAGGCGAGACAGACTGGAACTCGTGTCCGGGTTAACTAATTGCTAATTTTAGTCCCACGGAGTTTGTACTTATGTCTCAAATAATGTACAATAAACTTATGTATGTAAATAAATAAATAAATAAGGTTTGAAAAGGTTTATTAGTTGCCATCGGGGAAGATGGAAGCGTCTCCACTTTTCAATTGAAATGTTTCGCGTACATCGGGGATAAGCCATATATGTTTTATGTAGATTTCCAGATAAATTGAAGAGTGGTTTTTCAAGGTGGCCAGTTATTTGTGTTTTCCCCGTATTTATCAGATTAAGTTATTTTAGACTCTAATCATCCAATCGGATCACTTAAATACACAATTTGTCACATTCTTATTAAAATAAGAATTTTTTAGGGTATTTTGAGGAAACGGGGAAATTTGAAAGCCCTATAGTATCGGCTTAGTGACAGTTAGTAACAAATTTGATTGCTGGTTTATTGTGATTACAATGGCATTCTTACCTCGTTTGTTTTATTTTGTTATAAGTTTGTCATTATGTTTATTTTGTTTCGTTGTGTCAAGCAATACACGAGATATAGGCGCATCAGCAAAGGCTGTCTGTCTATAACGAATAATAATAATAATAACAATATCCCCGAGGTTTGGTCCCTAAGTAAATGAGTATCTTATATTAAATGTTGTATTTTTGTTTTTCTGTTATGGAGCTCGAACGAGCTCTATGAAGGCCCGGAGCCTGCGGTGGCATATAGTAAGATGGCGATTATCCTAGTGTACCTACAGCCGTAATACGGCCATATTTGCGGGACTTCCGCCTGTGGTTTGCGATATAAGAAAGCTGACAGACTGCAGAATGGATTACCTGGTCGAAGTTTTCTTTACCGATGGTCGGAGGCGGCGTACTGCCCGGCAAGGGCGGGGGGGATAGGCCGAGCAGCAGGAGGGACTCCAGCAGGTTGAGCTGGAGGCCGTAGTCCCCGCACGAGCCCAGCAGGCCGCCCAGGCGCGCCCTGCGGAGGGGAGAGGAGAGGTCAGTGAGAGTCGGCTAGGCGGACGCCGGGACGGGGACGGGCAGGCGGGACCGGACGACACTCACCCGTCGCGCAGGGGGGGCGGCACGCTCGCGGGCCACATCTGCAGGCAAGAGTTGAGGTGGTTGAGCAGGAAGGCGAGCTGGGGGAAGGAGCGCGCGGGGGCGAGCACGAGGGCCAGCAGGCGCGCCCCCAGCTGAAGGACGGTGGCGTGACAGAGGCGGGGACCCCGACTCGCACTCTCCTGCGATGAAGGAACGAATGGGTGTTATACTGAGCCCACATATTTATTTACTTGACAATAGTCGCAGTCTGCATTGCTTCAAGGACTGTTTAACCCATCGCGTGATGCCGACTGTGAATAGAAGGTAGGAGTTAATGAATGGAAAGCAGACGGCCGCTAAACTGGCGATATGTTTTTTCATCATCGTGTCTCTATCCCCGCCGTGTGGTGCATCGGTACTCCGGCGTTTATTGATCATCTGTCACATGGAGGTAAGGTGATCTGTCTTACACTTTGGGTGCCAGTCCAGGAACAATGAAATATAGCAGTGTAAAACCACCTTTTATACAATATTCGCTGTTCACTTTCCCAGGAATCAAACCCAGGACCTCGAGTATTGTAGACAAATGCGCGAACCACTACACCACGAGGCGGACTTATCCCCGCTCGATTTCTTCTTTCGAGAGTTTTACCCGAGAGCAGCCATCGAATCCCAAATGCTCGTCCAGGATTCTGATTCTATTTTATGCAGAATTGTATTCTTCATCCGTCCGGACACGGAAAGATTTATTTAGTTGTTAATATATTAAAAACCAAAGCTATTTTGTACAAATAATATGATTTTTTAAAATTAATTTTAAGCGAGGAGCCTAAAACTGATACGCTTAAATCTATTTCTCAATATTTCTGTAATGTTGCGTGTTAGACCTTCTTTATATTACACGGGAAACACATTTCATAATAAAAGAATATTTAAAAAGATAGTTAGAATATTATGTATGTAATGTTCGAATATTTAACATCATCATCAGTGGCGCTACAGCCCATCGTAGGCCCTGGCCTTTTCCAGAATCTGTCTCCATTCCTCCCTGCACCCTGCGGCTCTTCTTCAGTTTGCCAGGCCGATCACTCCAATGTCGCTTTCCACATCATCCAGCCATCCTCATTTCGGTCGGCCTCCGCTTCGTCCGCCTTCCGGAGTGGTATAAAGAATCTTTTTCGGGGTACTGTTATCATTCAATCTGCGCACATGGCCCGATCATTGTAATCTTCTTTTCATGAATCGCTCTCGCCACGCAGTGTCCCGAGTTTGTAACTAAACCATTTCCTCTGCACTCCGTTTGGGTTGACGGCGCCAAATACCTTACTTAATTATCTTTTTTCAAATACTAATACTAAATGTCGGAGGAGAGTTTTGTTAATAATGGTCTTAGTTTTTTTTGCGAGCAATTTGGATCCCAGATGTTTGAACAAGCCATAATTACATCTGTTTTCTGCCATAGCCGTACTAGTAACTGTGTTATCATCAGTCATTTGATTACCTAAATATTTAAAGTAGTTGACATTGTTCATGAGGTGTGACCCGACGTCGATTGCCCGCTGCGCATAGTTTATTTGTGACTTTTTTTTATTTAGTCTTGGATGTATTTATTCTAAAACCCATGTAACTTGCAGCCATCTGTAGCTAAGAAATCATCTTTCAATCCCGGGGTAGTTCGGGAGATTAAGTCTAGGTCATCTGCATAGGCTAATTAATATCTGAGTGGTCTTTCTAAAAATAGTTCCTGTCGTTTCTACTCCATCTCTTAGGATTTTTCTGGAGCAATATTAAACAACCGGCATGCACCGGCATGTGCTTCACCTAGCCTTAGAACGTTTTACGTCTGGAATGGATCTGATTTGGTGTTTTGGACCTTCACCGAGCAAATGTATAACATCATAAGTAAATTTGAGGATCGATTGTAAAAGGAAATTTATTAAAACTGTGTATATTGTATCAGTCTCGTGGTGTAGAGGTCAGCGCGATTGCCTACCACCCAAAAGGTCTCGGGTTCGATTCCCGGCATGGTTGACATGAAATATTTATTCAAAGGGGTGTTTTAATACTAGAATATTATTTCATAGTCAATGGATACTTATAATATAAACAAAAGTTTAGAGTCAGGAGTGTTTCCCGCAATTCAAAAAACAATGTATAGTAACACCGATACATAAATCTTGAGACCCAACAAACGTTTCTAATTATCGACCTATTTCCCTTTCTTTACCTCCAATATAGCAAATTTTTTTGGAAAATCTATTAAAAAAACAACCTACAAATTTGGTAAGTAAAGGTGAAGAAGACACAGCTCCTGAGGCATCCGAGCCCGCATCCGAGCCAGGTCCGCCACCGGACCCTCAAAGCATCCGCTATGGGAGGCTGCTGCGTCTGTTCTCGGACTTCAATGTTAGCTATGAAATCGAACCACCTTATATTCTCCTCAAGCACTTACTATCAAAACTCAGAAGGCAACTTCTCCTAAGTGATTACGGAGGTTCGCTATCGACCCTAAATCGATATGATGATATTGATAGCTATAGAAGGCTTCTATCCCAGTGAAAATTCCGGGACATTCCGCAAAAAAAAAATCTGTCCCGAACACGCAAACATGAAATCAGAAATGTCGTCTCTTTCGCTGAAATTTGAGGGGCAGCGTGGTTTATTTATTTCCAGGACACAAATTTGAGAAGCCATAGAGAAGTCGCTATCGATGTGTAATGGGTATGTATTCAATGTATATTCAATAATGTGCCGTTCCTCGATCAACACAGCACAAACTATGGCTTACATGCACCAACATCCCGATTGTGTAGTATTGTAAACTCGAGACAAGATCTGGACTTTTTTGGTGTAAGTCTTTATAGTTTTAAAAATTCACTAAGATAGACCTGATCTTGTCTTGAGGTAGTAATTTTATTTTTTTTTGTCCTAGCTTCAATTTTATTTAGTTTTATTTTATTTTATTTGTGCCTGTATTTATTATAAGAAATTGTATTTACCATCGTTAGAATGGACTGCATAAGTCCGTCAAATAAATAAATAAATGTAGGCTTCACAGTCCTTCCTCGGAAATTCAGTGAGAAGATCATCATATTCATCAAACGTTCTACCATCCCTCGTATATGTAAAGTATTTAACAAGAATTTTAATAGTCTCGGTATATTTAACACTCCATATGATAGAAGAGAACTAATAGGCTTGATTCAGAATAACAGAAAATAGACGTTTTGTCTTTTTTCTTACTCTTAATCATTAAATCAAATGCAATTTTCCACTCCTACTTCCCTTCAATCATCCTTCACCACCCCTTATCAATTTCCTGCTCTTCCTTCCCACTATCTCCTTGTTTTGTCCATATTTATTTTATTTTAAAACACGATATATACTTTTTGATATACCTGAATGACCTTCTAGATATAGACATTGATGGTGAAGAAGCAGTGTCATTTGCAGATGATACGGCCATTGTATTTTCTGACAAAACGTGGAACAAAGTAAATAGTAGATGTGAAAAAAGATTAAGATTAGTACAAAAACTGGTTAAATTATAACTTATTGACTCTCAACGAGAAAAAAACTGAAATTATTAAATTCAAAATCCGAAATAATATAACCAGCTGTCATTAGAAACAATAAAGATCCACCGACAGTGATGTCACTCCTGATCCATCAACATGCGACTGTACTATTTTGGAGGCAATCAAATCTTTTCAATACCTCGATTAAAACTTAGATGATTCTTTGAGATGGGATAATCATATACTTAATGGAAACAACCAATAGATTAAGAAGATTAATATACATTTTCAAAATTCTACAAAAAACCTCATTGATAAAAATCGCGTACTTTGCGCTTGCACAAAGTGTATGGTCGTACGGTATCTTAGGATGGGGAGGTGCGTCATTGTCTTGTCAAGACCCTCTCGTCAAGTGTCAAAAGTCTGTACTTAGAGTAATAAATAAAAAACCATATCGCTATCCTTCGGAGCAACTCTTTATGGAATTTAATGTTTTGGACGTTGAACAATTGTATGCTAAAACAATAATAATTCATCATCGCAATAATAAAATTGGCCACGTCTTAACAGCGCACAATACTCGTATATCAACTCGTAGAGTGACGTCACACAAACACATTGTGCCGAAGACGAGTCGGACAGAGATCTTTTAGCTTTATGGCTCCTAGAATTTATAAAAAGGTTAAAGATATTTTATTTACCCAACACGATGTAACTACTATACAAAAAATAAAATAACCCAGTAGCTTATTAAGTTATGAAGAAAAGAAACTGAAAGCTTATTAAATTACATTACAAGGCCAGTCATATTCATATTAATATTGTCCACAACAATTTAAATACTATACGATACAAAGACAAGAAGGATAAAATTGAAATATATTTTATTTTATTTTTTATTTTATTTATTTCGAATACAAACAGATGTACAGGTTAAATGAATATTTAAAAAAAAAAATTACATAAAATGTATACATAGTAGGGCCTGGCATCCAATTATATGTATTCACTAAATAATACTGTAATAAAGCGACGACGGCTTGAAGTTTAAACTATATAAATAATAAATATACTATATATTAAAATAAGATAAATATGGACAAAACAAGGAGATAGTGGAAAGGAAAAGAAAGAAATTGATAAGGAGTGGTAAAGGATGATTGAAGGAAAGTGAGAGTGAAAAATTGCATTTGATTTAATGATTAAACGAATTATGAATGAATGAATATATATATATATATATATATATATATGTGTATGTGTATGAATGTTTATAGGGGTGGACACGTGTGTGTGTATGTATATGGAGATGCATACATAAACATATGTACAGTTGTCTTCTTTCAAACGAACACCTCTCTCCCGCTTCCACTTCCACCGAGTCTACTACATCCCATGGCGTGTTTCTAGTCAGTCTGCCTTAGCACGAGTCTTCTCCTACAAGGCATTACGTTTTAATATTGAAAAAAATCTTCATATAGATTAAACCCTCATCGCTTTATTGTAGAATAATTTAGTGAATACATATTATTGGATGGCAGGCCCTACTATGTATACATTTTTTATAGTTTTTATTTATAACCATTTAACCTGTACATCTGTTTATATTCGAAGTAAATAAAATTTGTTTGAAGTTTGTTTCACCTACCGTAATTAAGGGAACTATATCCTCAACTAAACTCCACCATAGTTGCGAGCCTTTCGAGAAATATTCCTCACTCTGTTTAAATACATATTTTAGCAAATCTATTATCTCATCTGCATATTCGTCGAATGCTGTGGTTTCTTTTGATGATAACATTTTGTGGAAGATACGAATAGACCACTCAGGTTTACATTTTTTTAATAAACCATCCTAAAAACCAAAAAAAATCATCGTTTTCAATATTTTATAAAATTCAATGCCGAAAAGAGAATAAAATAAAATAAATACATTACTTACTTTGAAGTCGAAAAATAACACGTTTTGCAAATTATTCATCAAACTTTTACTCAAATGGATGTCTGCAAACTGTAAAGAATCAATGGTTTCATCCTTTAGCCGATTTAAATCATTTAAAGTTTTTACTTCACTCAGTTTCATGGTAATATCCATTTTGTACTTAATTAAAATATCACACATTGCATTCTTTAACCATCACATTGATCACATGATATACAGAGAACAATTTATATTGGTGAAACAATCAAAAGATAACTAACGCCTATAATAAGACACGATTGATATTTGTTAGATATGGAAAATGAAAACAAAATCAGTTTTTTCCTTCCCGCTATTTTATCAAACACGAAAAACGGCGTATCCAGTCTAATCGGATATATATTTTCAAAGTCTCTAGCCCGGTGGTACTGTTAAATATTAGGGGTAGGTAGTTTAATAATGGAAACAAATTTTGACCACCATACAAGAGCCTCTTTTGTCGTGTTGTACGTTGTACAATAAAATACTGAATGCGTGTTTTTTTTAAATACAGTAAAATAGTTACGCAGTGCAGAGCCAATTCTACTTTATAAAACAAAATTATCTTCAAAACGTTAAAATAACGTAAGGCATAGCATTTTAAACTAAATAAATATACTTATAATTTTTAAAGTAACAAAATAATATTCACAAAATTTTAAGCTCACTTCTTCAAACTAGAATCACTTTTCAATTTATTTATTTAGAATACAAACAAATGTAGACGTAAAATAATTATAAATAGAAATTATGAAAAATATCTATAAACATAAATAGTAGGGCCTGCTATCCAATAGCATTTTTTCACTTAAATATATTAAAATAAAGCGATGACGGTTTAAATTATACAAAAAATAAATAATACTTTAAATTAAAAATCAAAGAAACATGAACAAAACAAGAAAAAAGTGGAAAGGAGATTAAAAAGTGGCAGAGAATGAATAAAAGAAAGAAAAAGTGGAAAATTGCATTTAATTTGATGACGAGAAATAAAGAGCAAAAAAAGGCAAAACACCTATTTTCTGTTATTATGAATCAATCCCATTTGTTATTTTTTGAATTAATTTTATGAAGTGTTAAATATCGAGATTATAAAAAAAAAAAGATAAATGTTTCACATATACGATGGACGGTGTAATGTTTCCAATGTTAATTTTAATGTTAGGAAAATAGAAAATTGATTTGAAGGGGACACGGTAAGTAAGTAGATTAATTACCTAGTTCTGGGGAATAAACACTTTATTTGGGATCTGAAAATGGTCAGAACTACGTCCATTCAATAAATAACTCAGTAAATCTTTATTCTAAGGATAGGTAGTATAAACAAAACATTTTTACATACATGCTTCATTCTTGTTAGTAAAATTGGCAATTTATAATAGGTACATAAATAATTCAATAGGTACATGATACTTCCTAGTAGGTACTAACATTATTAAAATTATTCTTTATATTATGGCAATACACTGTTAGCGTGTCTTATTCTTATCAGCGTATTATAGCGTATATAAATGCCAAATGCCGTAAATTGGCTTCAAGTCTTCGAGGTCCCCTGTCCCCTGTGCGCCTGTCGTTGACGGTGGCGGATTACGGAGTACGGTGTGTACAGTGCGCGGTGAACTCTTCCGCGAAGTTAATTGCATCGCTATGTATTTTTCGATCGTGTCATAATGCGGGAATCTCAGATTTGACGTTTCTCTCGCTCATGTTAACCGAGGCAGTCATGTTAACCGTCAGACGGTCGAAGCGACACCCCTCCGTTCCGTCATGACCACCATGATATACACGCGTTACGGCTTCGCCGTATTCTTCTTCATAACATGGATCTGCCTGTGGATAATTCACCTCATAGCGCTATTCCACTCGCGGTGGAAGCTGCACCGGCCCGTCGCGATGCCGTCGCCGGAGGCGGCGCTGCCCGGGGTTTCCGTCATCAAGCCGCTGCTGGGCGACGACCCCAACCTCAGCTCGAACCTGGACACGTTCTTCACCATGAAGTACCCGCTGTACGAGCTGCTGTTCTGCGTGGAGGACGAGAAGGACCCGGCCGCGCTCGTGGCGCAGGCGCTGATGGCGCGCCACCCCGACGTGCCGGCGCGCCTGCTGCTGGGCGGCGCGCGCGTGGGTGTCAACCCCAAGGTGAACAACATGCAGCCCGGGCTCGCGGCGGCGCGCCACGAGCTGCTACTCATCTCGGACGCGGGCATCCGCATGCGCGAGGACACGCTGCTCGACATGGTGGCGCACCTCACGGAGCGCGTCGGGCTCGTGCACCAGATGCCGTTCGCGGCGGACCGGCCCGGCTTCGCGGCCGCGCTGGAGAAGGTCTACTTCGGCACGGCGCAGGCGCGCATGTACCTGGCGGCGGACTTCCTGCGCATCAACTGCCACACGGGCATGTCGTCGCTCGTGCGGCGCTCCGCGCTCGAGGCGGCCGGCGGGCTGGCGGCCGTGGCGGACTACCTGGCCGAGGACTTCTTTCTGGCGGCGGCGCTGCGCGCACGCGGCTGGCGCCTGGCCGTCAGCTCGCAGCCCGCGCTGCAGAACGCGGCGGCGGGGGGCACACGCGCGCTCGCGGCGCGGCTGCTGCGCTGGGCGCAGCTGCGCGCCGCCATGCTGCCGGCTACCATCCTGCTGGAGCCGCTGTCCGAGTGCCTGGTGCTGGGCGCGGCCGCGGCCTGGGCGGCGCACACGCTGCTCGGCTGGGAGCCGGCGGCCGTGCTGGCCACGCACGCGCTGCTGTGGTTCCTGCTGGACTGGCTGCTGCTGTGCGCGGCGCAGGCGGGCCCCCCGCCCTTCCCGCGCTGGTGGTTCGCGCTGGCGTGGCTGCTGCGCGAGGCGGCGGGCCCAGTGCTGCTGGTGCTGGCGCTGCTGCGTCCCACGGTCCGCTGGCGCGCGCGGCGCTACCGCCTGGCCTGGGGCGGCCGCGCCACGGAGCTGGCCCTCTCCCCCAAGGTCAAGTACTGAAACCCACTGCGATATTACTCTACTCCCCCGACGTGAGCTGACCCCGACTGTCACCGCCCTCGCGCACATCCACTCGGTTACGTATTTACGTTAGTCACATTCGGTTGTATTATAATTATTACGAATGAAGTGTATTTCAGCTTCGCCACGGTGATTTTATTCCTAAGTATGTTAAATTCAGTTTGAAACTACGCTAGTTTGCGGATATTTGAACGGAGATCGAGAAGGTTTTGTTTTATGATAATTTATTACTTTACTAGAAATAGATGCGAATGTACAAGTTACGATACGATGGGAAATTGAAGGGAATAAGTACTGAGCCTGCCACCCGATTACGTGTATTCGCTTTATGTTATTTTTGAAAAAGAAAATGTGAAAATCTAGGCATTTACAAGGCTTATGATCTGACTGAGCCGAGTGACACATTGCGTGTGATATTAACCCGTCTTGAACATCTATACTAGATTTGTGTGCTAATAAGTTTATTGCCTTGAAAACTTTACCGCGCGAGTTTCGGAAAATTCTTCATTTGAATTGTGAACCTTTCGTGTACAAGTATTAGAGCAAAGTTCTTGTAAAATTAGTTTTATCTTTTGGCGCCCCTTTTTTTTTTTTAACTAGTTTTGGCTACACATCCTCTTCATCGGGGTTAATTAGTAAAACTTTTCGAATTTTTAAAAATTTCATATTATTAAAACGAAGAAGAATGTTTTGCCAAAATTAGTTGGTTTATAAATTTAAAAAATAAAGTGGCGCATAAAAGACGTATTAATTTTATTAAAATCTATTGAACTTAAATTTATCTGGGGTGGTATTATGAACGCATGTTTATGTACTAAAAGTGCGCTATACCGCACTATAAATGCGTTTGTAATAGCAGCTCCGTCGTAACTGAGATTCTTCCCAAATACATATTGAAATTAGGGAATACCGGAATAAAATAGAATTAAACTTGCGCTTTAATTACCAGTAAGTGCCTAGACTTACATATTTATTTCCTTAAAAAATGTTTTCGCATCTCTGTTGAAATATCTATTTTGGTGAAATCCAGTACTTGTTTATAAAGATTTGGTCATACTCAAATATTGTTGATTAAGTAAAAAGTATTTATGTCATCTATAGGTGTTAAGAATTTATCGGAACGATGTATCTTTTATTTTACGATGCGAGTGAGTACCGCCTCGACACGGTGAGCGGTCAATGTCTCTATTTAGTCTCCGCTTCCCGTACTAAGTGTAATATGTACGCACACGCAGACAAGCAGCAGCTAATTCCTCACGACGTGTATACATACCCGCGTAAAGATTTCACTAATTGCCATAGCATATTCGGTTACTGTATATCTACAAGTATTATATAATTATTAAAGCCCGTTTTACATGTACATGTATGGGTTAGAAAACTGGACGAGAGAATGTTGTGTCGGTTAATATCTGGGCCCCGATTACAATGGGAAGTTATCTTTGACTGTCTATAAAAAAAAACCGATATTTGTGTACGAAAAAGAGTATATTTGCATGAACATTTAAAGTATTTTCGTCGGTAACCTATAATTGAACATGCTTAGAAGAAAAAATTGTTCGCATATTCTGCTTTTCAGACAGAAAACTTTAATTTTACTTTGCAGATAAAATTGAAGATAAATATTAACTTCCCACTATGATCGGGGCCCGGGTAGAAGACCTCCTGAATTAGTCCTCCAAATACCGAGTTTGTAAGAATGTGACAGTTTAGCAACATGAAATCGGAGAAGAAATCCACACAAAATGATACAACGCTTGAGGTTGATTTATTTCAAATTAACCCTTTTCTCAGCAATGTATCCTATAGGATACAAATGATCTCACAAATTAAAACACGAGTAAGGCAGCATTCAGTTAAAACTGCTTTTCCATATTTTTCATTCTTAATTGCATAATCACAATTCTTAATAAACTTTGATTAAAACAAAAAAAAAATATTTGTTCGTTTTGCCAAGATAAGGGTTAAGTTACAGCCTACATAATATATATTCATAAACTTATGTTTTTTTTAGGCTGTGCCCATGTAAAGCCATAATAATAGATAGAGAAATAATTACAACATTAATTATCATTTGTAACGCAGTGGACACTTTTACAGGTACTGTATAATATTATAAGGATACTGATAAAACCCTCTAAATGCATTATAGCCTGTACTGAGAATAATCTATTAGAATGTTGGACTCGACGAAAACCTTTTCCGGTCTTCCTTGATATGTGTGATGCACGCATACTTACGAAGCCTTCTTCATTTTCCACATTCGCTCCTATGCGGGCTCGCCTCGGTTCCGCCGAAAGATCGACATCTACTAGTTCCTTGTCGATTGGTTCCTTTAAATAGTTTCAATAGCTTAGATATTTAAAAAATATCCGCTAAATGGAATTTATAGTCTAGATTTGTCACAACTGAGAGGGAAAACATTTTTGAGAAGAAAATATTGAAGTCTAGGCATTTACAGAGTTTATGACCTGTCATTGGCTGGTTTATGTGGCCACTCGGTACAGTGTGTGACATTCACCATTCTGCCTATGTTTAAAAATCCACATTTCCTCGACTCTTCCGTCTGTTGACTTTTCCGAAGTAAAAGAGTCGATACCTTAATTTGTATTTATTTTTCACAAAAAATAAATATTTGCATTATGATTTACTCAGATATTTTGTATTTTGGGGGCCATTTTCAACGAGTTGTAAATAAAAATAATTAATTAAAAATTGGAATCGTGTCGCGGTAATGTGGGCTTCGAACCGTGGACCTCTGATTCGCGAGTCCGCGTCACTAGCCACGTGACCGCAGCCGGATGCTTGACGCGGGTGAGATTCATCTCGCTGAATTATTTCACCTACTAGGCGACAGTTCTTACTTCTTATACCGGTCGGTTGGACCTACTCGAAACATTGGAATGAATAGTTTTCACCAGAAAACATGATGGTTTCTATACACGCTCACTTTGAAACTAAATCTCTGAGGATTTTGTCAGTTGATAAACCCCGAAGAATGATGTAACTGCGTTTTTTACTTGTTTAGTCATATTATACGCTGTTTTATCATATTTATCACACCTGTATACCGACGAAATTCTCTGTTTTGTTGCAGCTGCAGCGATGACTCGTTTGTCAAATTTAGGTTTACTGAATAATAGAAAGGGTAAACTGTACCGTATGATACTTGTTCAGTTTTCTGATCCATTAAAATGATGATCATCATCGTGAAGTCGTCTCTCGGACCGGTGTGATGTTCTCCTTGATGCGGATGATATGAGACAAAATACAGTCGGATAGATGTAATTAAGCTATAACTATTTATTAAACAATATATTGTTTTACGACCGATTCAATTTGTGTGCCACGCCATTTTGTGTTTTATTTCGTAACGGAGTCATCGCTGAATGAACGTCAGTTCATTACAAGTGGTGACATTGTACTACGGGATACAACATGCGTCCTAGACACTGGCGCAAGAGTTGCGCCGTTGAGAATCTTCCTCGGTATTATGTATCCCTTATATCTTATATATGTAGATATGTCTGTGTTCCCAGTATTACTGTCCCCGTATCCAAGTAGGGCCTGGGTAGGCACCGATCTAGAGCTACCGCTTGTTGCGTTATGGAAATGTGGCTTCTTAGCATTTCTTCAGTTTGTATAATTATTTGAGCAATTTTTGACGTTTGGTAAATATTGGAGTATGTTTACACTGTAAGAATGTTTTTACAATTTATTGTGTTGTGAAATTCAATTGGAAATTTATCCGATTTTCCTGAGGTAAAATTAAATATGTTCCAAATTATTTAGTTTTTAATTTATGTATCTATCTTCATAATTTCTTTCCCTACCTAACGATGCGTAGGGCACTACATTGGTACACCAATCGCAGCGTATCTTGATAAATTTGGTACATTAAGGTAAGATAATCAGTCTTACGCTTCAGGTACCAGTCCGAGGACTATGAAATATTCTAGTGTGAAAACACCCCTTTAAATTGAAAACCGGGTTGTAATCCTGTGCTAGTATTGTGGACTAACGAGCCGAAGGTCCGAGGTTCAAATCCCACTCTACCACAACTTGATTTCCATTTTCCCAGCGCAAGTTATTTACGACTTTTAGGAAATGATCTGAAAATTTAAATATTTTAGTAAGTGAAAAGAACTTTTCTTTCTTTCTTTTTAGAAATTCTTTTTTTAATTTTTTTTAATTATGTATATTTCATATCCATGTCGGGAATCAAACCTGAGACCTCTTGCATAGTAGGCAAACGCGCTGACCATCACACCACGAGGCCGACATATTTATAACCACTCATTGAAATCCACAAATTTTAGCCATATTATTGACAGACCCAAGAGAGCACCTCGTCTCATCTCCCCCGGGTTGTAATAGACTTGATCTCCCTTTTCCTTCGTTATCCTCAACCCTTTCTTTGAACTTTCTTCTTTTTGGTCACACCACTTTAAAAAGTGGGTAATATATAATATCAATGCATTCTCTAAACCGGGGATTTCCAATGGTTTTCGGCTATGGAACCCTAATTGATGTACTGTTTTTCTATAACTTCTCACAATACTGAATTAAAAAAGTATGATTATGTAAAATTCTCAATGTGTGGGAATTATAATATTTAATTTTCATGTCTTTGTTCGTGATTTATTCTTTCACGATTTTTGTATTCATTTTTTAGAGATAATGTTCCCTCATTGGGTGTCCCATGCGAAGGGAAACATTTTACATAATTTTGAAACATGCCTTGAATATAAACATCATAAAATCATATAACAATTACAAACTAAAACACCTTGTTATTTGTTTGGCCTGATTCACTCTTTAATTCACATATCAATCAATTCTACTCACAGGTGGGCCATCGGCTACTGATTTTGTTTGAGTGATGTGTTATTTATATTATTGTAAAGCTGTTTGTTCTCCTGAAATAAATAGATAAATAAAGGAAAGACTGCAAGATAGGACGGTATCCCTAGGGTATCTATGTCTCCGATATGCTGGTCCACATCCACTCGCAATAGGATATCTGACTAGTTACCGCGATGCTAAACCATTTGTCCTTTTGTAAAAAAGTGCCAACATTCACTCGAGGATTTTTAATTTTCGAATAAGATCTTTCTACTAGTCCATATCTATACTGTTCATAGAAAGAGTTACTACATTACTAAAAAAAGAATTCATGTGCAAAGCATCAAATTGTGTTGCCGTAAAATTCCACAGAGTAAGAGGAATTCTGTCCTCTGTAATTAATAATAGCCAACAGAGCCAGATAAGGAAGAAGGGTTCCCCTAATACTGTCCAGTGCATGAACAGATAACCTCCCGGATATACTATACGGGAAGAGGTAATAAACCTCGGAGTGATAACACGCTACAGCTTCGAGATGCCATTTTGCTCTATTGCATAGAACAAATTTTTCAGTTTGGTTTAACAACAGACGATTGTTTCGCTGTTAACTATAGCTAACTCCATTATTGATAATCCCTGATTTTTGTCCGTACGAACGGCTGTATAGCAGTATCTAGTGCGGTATTCCTCTTAAATAATAAACATATACAATTAATTGCCTCACAAGTGTTCAGGAATATGTTGTTTTTTTTATCACTCACAAATATGATGGGTTCTTTTAAAAAAAAACACTAAAATCTGTATCCTGTAAAGTGAGCCATCCATTTTGACTCTCCCATTCACAGTCGTATAAAACCCACGCTAGTGGGTTTTGTCCTGGCCACGCGGGTACCGTGACCGCTCTCTTATTGGTTCCATAATTAGAAAGAAACAGATTATATTAGGCCATGTATGATAAAATACAGGACATGGCTAATTTTAAACAGAAAAATATCTCAGTAAATACAGAACAGTTCTTCTTTCTAAGGAAATAGGAAGTGTTGCGCTGACTCCTACAAGTACCTGGTGTTGGTACGTATATCAGAACTGCGGGTGCATTTGAGGTAATTTGTCGAGCTTACGACATATTGTTTTGCAATATAAACAAATGTACCTACAGGTTACAATGCTTATTCCAAACAAAAATAATACACAATAGGCCCTCCGACTGTATGTATTGACTTTTTACAAAATAAAAGGACTATTTGAACTATATAAAACATAAAATAAATTTTACAATATTCTTGATAAAACTTAAAACAAAATAAATATCGACAAATCAAAGAGATAGCGGGAAGGGAAAATAAGGATAGTAAAATATTTCACTCTTCCTGGACTGGCACTTGAAGCGTAAAACTGATCACCTTACCTCGGCGTAACAATTTGATTTGATAAATTATTTTGGCTATCAGTGTGAACTTCTTGAAGTAGGGGGGGAGTTCTGTTACTTATTTTTTTTAATTTTATTAATTTTTCACGCCCATAAGGCTTTTACATACATGAAAGTTATATAAAATATGAGTATATAAACAACATTAAATTTAAAAAATACAAAAATAGCAACAAAAGATAGAACAGTGTTTAGAAGTAAAGTTGGTATAAAAAAAAACATAAGTTAAAAGAAATACAATATAAAGTGATAAAATATAGAAAAAAAAGCTAAAGAAATGCGGTTAAAGGTTTAAAGCAGCTAGCTACATAATGTTATAAAATACAATATGAACAGAATATTAAGTTCTATTTGATATGGAACATATACATCGATATTTAAAATTTACAAGACTCACGTTAAAGACATCGATGCTGTTAGCATATTGGTTCGCGAGTACATGCATCCGCATTACTGGTGAATTCGCGCTGTAATTGGTCGATGATGGACCGCAGTAGAACAGAGTGTTACATCGGGTAACTCGACCAGGCACTCGCACATTAATCAAATTGATAAGTTCACAACAATCGAACATTGATATTATTATTTTAAACTAAAAAAGCGAGTCATTTAATTTTCGTCTGTTTTCTAAAGTTTGGATGTTTAAATAATCATTTAAGTATGTGTAATTTATGTATTCAATCGGTATACTTAATTTAAAATTGATAAAACGCAAAAATTTATGCTGAACTCTTTCGATGTCCTTAACATGAACCCAGTAATGCGGTGACCACATAACTGAGTTGTACTCGAGTTGACTTCGCACTAGGGCAATATACAATGTTTTCATTATGTTTATAGACTCAAAATCCCGTATTGTTCGCAGCAAAACTCCCAAGGTTCTCATCCTCTTATTTGTAATGTTTTGTATATGTTTAATAAAACTCAGTTTTTCGTCAAAAAGGATACTTAAGTCTGTCATCTCTGTAATTTTTTCTAATGATAAATACTTGAAAACGATGGGATTCCTGTTGCGGCAGAATGTCATAATTTTGCATTTTTCAATATTAAGAAATAAATTATTTTTTCACACCAATTATACAAATGATTAATATTTGATTGCAGAGTTTCACAATGATCAATGTCCGATATTTTTTTTAATATTTTAATATCGTCCGCAAAAAGCAAAACTTCGACATCACGGAAACAGGATGTAATGTCATTTACAAAAAATAGAAACAGAACAGGCCCAAGGTGACTACCTTGTGGAAGACCACTAGAGGCAGAGAAACAGTCTGATTTTACATTTTTGATCTTTACATATAGAGACCTGTCAGATAGATAGATTTAACAAAAATTTTGCATATTTTTACAAGTAACTAATTAAATCACTTTTTTAAAGATGTTTTTACCCAACCCTAAGAAAACCCATAATGTCCCAGTGCACGGTGGTCCCGCGTTCATAGAGGGGCGGTCATAGCCTTTTGCTGTTGTAAAAAACATTCAAAGCATATGCTACTGTATTTTAAAAAATACTTTTTCATAAGAATGACTAATTTCAGAAAAAAACAACTCATTTTTATTGAAATATATAGTTTATTAGTTAAATAAAATGGGAAAAAAAATTAAAACAATGATGATTAGTATAAACATATCAAAATTTTATAATTTCTTTATTTCGGTTTATTTAGTAGGTATACAAAAATTACATTTTGACACAAAAATACATAGTGAAAGAGTACAAAGTACAAATATAAAACTAAACGTACAAAAAAATAACGGTTTATTAAAAATCTAGTGTAGGTGTTGTCATTTTAGATAAATAAAAATGTCTGCACTTAATATTTACAAAACTCTACATTTTCAAAGAAAAATATTAAAAACTATTAGTTGCACTTTAAAAAAATAAATTAAACACATAACAAACTCTTTTGACAAAATAGACTTCTTACGACGCAAATTCCTAAGGCTTGAAATTAAGGGATCTGAAGTAAGAAGAAGGCTATGTAAGAGATCGGTATTAGATAAAGTTCGTGACATTTTTCGTGTGTTATCGCGCCTATAAAGCTTAATATTTTTGTTGCCTGATTCCGCTGCTTCATCAGATAACTCTCCAATAGACAATAATGCATGCTCAATCACCTCAGACCTATGAATAGGTATTTTATGGACAGAAAATTGGCAAGTAGTACCATGGATATTCCTGAACTAGTTGTTAAGCAGTTTGTAACGTGTACTCCCTATATTTAACTTTATTTATATTATATCCTGATGACAAACATTGCAGCAAATGGCAACACCTGTCTATCAAATCCTTATTAAGGCCGTAATTATATAACAAGTCAGAGCACTTAATACTTTCTAAAACTTCCTTTTGAGATTCACGTATACGGTTTGTGGTGTGATCTAACAAAGATTGCAATTTTATTTCGGCAGACGATTCTGTGATTTTTTTCCGATGCATACACCGCTTTTTGCATTTAATACATTTCGGTAAGATGGAAGAGTATAAGCAGCTCTTTTGAAATGCACACATTGTTTTATTAATAAATACTGATGTTTAGTTAACTTTGCTTATACAATGAGAGATACTACTTCGTCAGCACTGACTTGTAAAAAAGATATATTAGATTGATCGGAGTACCTTAATAAAGTATTTACGGCAGAATCGTCTACTTTTGATAAAATTGCTAACCTTCTACATTTTGATCGTTTGCTACAGTCCGCGAAATTCTTCATGTGTCGATCATTTAAAAACGGCATCTCTTGTAGCTGCTCCTGGACTTCCTGTACGTTGCGTGGATCCCGAAAGGTCGCATTCTTCTGTCACATTCTACCAATCAGAATATTTACCGACCATTTTTGGCATCCAATACTTGTTTTTTTTTGTATATGTAATCAATAGGATTTTTAAAGTTATTTGTGTCGATATTTTCGACATCAAGTATTTGTTTGGCAAACACATGTAAAGTATGGCGTTTTTTTTTCCACATTACTTCCATTTTTAGCTAGCCAAATGTCAAAACAAATGCACTCGCGCAAATAAACACTTGTAAAGAGATCCTAAAAAAAAAAAATTGCAAAAAAGTCAGGCATGTAATTTTCCCTAATTTTTTTATTCGTGTGCAATGTACGGAGTGTAGGTACGGCTCATACTAAACCCCGGAGCAGAGTTGTGCAGACAAATATATAAATATCATAAAAGCAATGTTCTTGTGAACATTATGTAGTAAATAAAGTTGGGGGCCGAGCGGGGTCAAATAGTTAAAAGTTTATGGAAACAAAAATATATTTTTTAATTTAAACAAAATTTGTGCATTATGTAGCAGGGGCACTTTTCAAAAACTTCTATTCACTTACGCTTCAAAGTATATAGAAATAATCAAACATACCTTCAACTTAAATTTCCATTACAAAAAAACACACATCAATGACTAATTCTGAGAAATAGGGTACAGTTAACACGGTGACTAATAAGCGCACTGATTACAGTAATTAGCATTTCCTTGGATGAACTCACTTTCGATGCTAAAATACAGATGAACCCTTTAGAAATCCTAAATTGTTTTTATACTATCAGTAAATTTGGCTTTTAGTCACTAATTACCAGCAGTGACACATCATAATTTGGACATGACTATTGGAAGGCTGTGACCTACGGCGGGACCACCATGCAGTGTAGGGGGAGCATGGGGTAAAAGCTAAATACTGTATTTTTGCTCGCAATTAAAATCACTTCTATATTTTCGTATCTGTTACATGACCATTCAAAAGCAGCAGCACATGCTGAGCGAAGCGCCAAAAAACAGATAAACTGCTTGAACCAGGTCAGAAACATCTCACTGATCATCCACCCGCGACAATTACATTATATTGTGGTTCCTGAAGGAGTTTTGGTATCATTTTTTGTCACGGGAATATCATCAAGGGTTCCAGCTGCACTAAAGTATATCTCGACTATGGTAGTATGTTCCTGTTCTGCTAAAAACAGCGAATCATCCTGTTTTCTTCATTTATTTTCTCTGCTGTCATTTTGCGTAAATACGTTTTTGCTTGCTTTATTGACTACGAGAAGGCATTCGACAGAGTAAAGCACTCAAAATGACTGAAACTGTTACAGGAGTGCCAGCTGGATGACAGGGATGTTAACTTCATAAAGAATCTTTACTGGCAGCAGACAGCTGTGTTAAGATTAGGTCACGATGTAACTAGAAATATTGCACTTAAGCGTTGAGTGAGACAAGGCTGCATATAATCGCCCTTACTTTTTAACTTATACTCGGACAAGATATTTAAGAATGCTCTCTCTGATGTCAGGAAAGGAATAATAATTAAGGGTGAAATTATCAATAACATCAGATGTGCTGACGATACCGTTATCCTGGCTGACAACGCATGTGTCCTTCGGGAACTTCTTAGTAAAATTGACGAAGCTAGTAGAGTAATGGGCTTGAACATCAATGTGGCCAAAACAAAGATGATAGTGTTTAGCCGAAACTCTCACAATAATGCTGTATTGCGAATAAATGGTCAAACAATCGAGAGAGTGACTAGCTTTAAATACCTCGGCAGTCAAATCACTTCTGATCTGGGTCCAAATAGGGAAATTAGATGCAGAATAGAGATAGCACGATCAGCATTCAATCAAGAGGATGATCAAGTGCTATGTGTGGTCAATACTGCTCTACGGGGTTGAAACATGGACTCTCAAGGTGAACTCCATGAACTGATTAGAGCCTTTTGAAATGTGGCTTCACCGGAGAATGCTGAGAATTCCGTGGACAGATTTAGTGACCAACGTGGAGGTGTTGAGACGAGCCAGTGCCGAAAAAGAACTACTGTCCTCAATAAAACAGATAAAACTCGCAAATCTGGGCCATATGCGCGGAAGCAAATATGCCCGTCTACAGCTCATCATGATGGGGGAAGGGAAAGCGTGGAGTTAGAAGGCAACAGATGTCCTGGATGAGAAACATCCGCGACTGGACGGGAGTGCGCGGGGTTAAAGCGCTGTTTCAGTTGGCACAGGACCGGAATGCTTACTCTAGAGCATTGTTTTTCAACCTGTGGGTCGCGACCCCCTGGGGGGTCGCGGAGCCTCTGTAGGGGGGTCGCGAGAGGTCGAGAAAACTTTAGTTTTTTTAAACAACATATAATTTGTGAGACTTAAATAAAAAGTCGATAAGAGTTAAAATTATTAAATTTAACAAAATATCCCTATAATCAATTATACAAGTCAGAAAAATGCTAGTTCAAAACATGTTATTACAAAGAAAATAAATATTAAAAATGTGTTTAAATAGAAAATGATTACATCTGTGCTTGCTTATATTCGTTCGTTTTAATGTGAAGGTTGCGCTTGAGTTTGTTCAATTAATTTCTCCCATCGTGGATCCGTTTTTGCCACATTAAGTATTAAATCGTTTTCCAAATTTAAGCGATTTCTTAGTTAACATTTTATTCGCGCCATTGATGAAAATGCCAACTCGCACAAGTACGAGGTAGAAAATGGAATCAAACACTTCAAAGCCTCGGTTGTTAATTCCGGGTATTCTGTTTTTCTTTTTAACCAAAACGTATCCAAATTTTCAGATTTGAATTCCATGTGTAACATCCCATCGGCAGATAGTTCCAGCAGATTCTCTTTGAGCTTAGTTGCTTAATTTGCCTCGTTTATAGCTGCATTTAAAAACGGATTTAAGATCCATCTTTGTCCAGTGTTATCCGATATCTCTTGCAGTGAGAAGTAATGGCACAATTCTTTCTTCACATTATTTATATTATATTATATTTATATTTTGTTTGCACCACAACAGGCCAGGAGGCCCAATTACAGCGGTGAATTACATCACAGAACACCCAGGCTTGAGAAAAATCACATTTAATTTTTGTGTTCTCAACGGGAATCGAACCCGGAACCTTCCGTCTGTGAGTCAAGCGTCTTGACCACTACACCACGGAGGCCGCCAATGTTATGTAACACCATTTTCATACCAGATATATATGAGTTGATGTTGATCTCGCTTCCGACTTCTTCAATGAAAAACTGTGTGCACGAAAATGAATCAAAGTTGTTTTGATTTATAGATGATGACCACAATTCAATTTTTTTTACAAAGCCATGGAGTTTGTCTTTTGCTGTAATGACATTTTCATCACGCCCTTGAAGACTTTTATTCAAGTTATTTAAATGTTCAAATAAGTCAGAAAGAAAAGCCAATTTTAAAAGGAATTCCGGGTCAGAAATGAATTCAGAGTAATGTGACTTGGCTTGCTGTAAATATACTAATAGTTCAGCGCGAAGTTCTATAACTCTGGTCAGTACTTTGCCTTTTGATAACCACCTAACTTCTGTATGGTAAAGCAAATTACGGTGTAGTGTCCCCATATCTTCACAAATGATTCAAAACAATCGAGTCTGCAACGCTTTTCCTTTAATAGAATTTACAATGTTAATAATAATATTAAGAACTTGACTGTATTCTTGCGGTAAGGATTTGGCTGCAAGAGCTTGGCAATGGAGAAAGCAATGCATCCAACAAGCGTTTGGCATCTGTTCTTTCAGTCTAGCAATAAATCCACTCTTCACACCAGTCATGGCTTTTGCTCCAGTCACTACAAATAGCAATGCATTTTTGTGCCCAATCGATATTCATATCTTGCGTAGCTTCAAGGAACATGTCATGCAAGTATTGACCTGTAGTATTTTTGGATGTGCCTTGCAAATAGTATTTCTTCCATTATTATTTCATTGGATTCAAAACGCACAAAAGCTACAAATTGCGCACAACTCGCAATATCCGTTGATTCATCAAATTGCAAGGATACAAAAGAACTTTTCATTATTTTTTCTATGACGTGATCACAAACATCGGTCGCTATATTGCTTATCCTGCGTTGAATGGTATTGTCAGAGAGAGGTATACTTTTGAGCTTTTCGACCTCTTGCTTGCCAAACATAATCTCTGCTATATCTAACGCCGCTGGTAAAATCAAATTTTCGGCAATAGTGTGAGATTTACCTGCTTTAGCCACACGAAAAACTACTCGATAACTAGCGAGCAACGCTTTCTCATTCAGGTTGGACATTTGTCCTATAGCAGTTTTTTGACGTCCAAGAGCTTTTAATTTTCGCTCAAAAAATTCCACAGGTTTATTTTTTTCATTAGGATGTTTTGTGTTTAGGTGGCGTACCAACTTCGATGGCTTCATGCTTTCTCTTGACAAAATGTCAAAGCAAATTACGCACTGCGGTTTACTGTCAATCACAGTAAACCCAAATTTTAAATAAATGTCGTCATAAAGACGTTTTTTCTTTATTCCACTACTCCCGCTAGACGTTGATGGTTCTGATGATCTTTTCAGGAATTTATCCATTTTCAATTACAACAACTCAAATTAATGCGTACCGTAAAATAAATGGTTCGCGCTCTTCAAACAATTAAACAGCAGACATGACCACGCGTGACTTACGCTCACAAATCAGTCTATAATTACTCCAACTCCAAGGCACCTTACAGTCCACATAACACCGAATTTACACTTCTGAATCGTTTCCACTTATCGGGATTGCTTCTGATTCCACTTGCTTCGCTGTCTTGCATCTAACTGCCATGGCCGCGGTCGACCGCCGTATTTATAGGCCAGTGCATTCTAGCGAGAATTATCTCGAAGCGTAAAGAAACGTCTCGAAACTTGTGGATCTTTCGGACTACCAGCGCCATCTGTTGCTAACATCCGGAGCCTGCACTAGTTCTTAGTGTTACCAACAGATGGCGCTGGGAGTCTAACCCTAACGATATATTTTATTTATTTATATACATCTAATATGTTTGTATTTGTTTGTTAGTTATCAGTTGGCCACGTATTCAATTAAAAATTATATGTTTTACGTACCTAATACTTAATTATATTTTTATATCAGATTGCAAATTAACGCAAACGCCTAAAATTTTTGTAAGTATTATATATTTTTAACACACATGGAAAAAAGGGTTGGGGGGTCGTGAAATATTTTTTGATACTAGGGGGATCGTGTCATGAAAAATGTTAAAAAACGCTGCTCTAGAGTGATCGCCAACGTCGGGGAGACCTGATATGGTACAGAAAGAAGAAGCTGTAATTTTCTCTCGGTTTTAGAAGCGCTCGACATTCAAGTTTAGTCAATAGAATATTCTGTATGGTGCCAGTTTATATTTATCATACACTTTCCCGAACAAAGGTGGAATTTATCCTCTGCCACTTTGTTGGCTTGCCGATGGACAAATCTGGATGACGCTTCAGAAATCCATTAATCTGATCTACGCCTGCCATTTGTTCATCAGAGTTAAAATTGTGTTTCTTATATTTTTTACAACAAGTTAATATGCCATCTTCCGAACGACGAGGGTAGTTAATCCAAAAATATGTTTTTTTATGTCCTGTATTTCACAAGCTCTTACTCTTTATTAAAAAAAAAACACTGGTTTGAAATAACCTCAGAGTAATCACGCGCTGCCTGATTATAGAGATGCTATTTAGCTTTAATGCACAGAAACAAAAGCGTTCCAAATTTGGTTTTATTTAACTCAATTATTAGAAAAGAATTACACAAATTTAAATTGGCACAACCCTGTAATAATAAACATATTATACATACCTCTTGAGGCAATGAATACATCATCACTCTCTTTCCGCACTTAATGGTGCATAGGGCACTGAATCGGAACACCAATGGCAGCGTATCTTGATCACTTGTATTACATGAAGTTACCTTACCTTATCTTACGATAATCAGTCTATCGCTTCAGGTACCAGTCCAGGGACTATGCAATATTCTGGTGTGAAAACATGAGTACATAGGTATATTTAAATGTAATTACAATCCAAATTAATATCTATTTGGCGATTCTCGAACTAAGTACCTACGGCCCATTTTTTGCTGCAAACTGTTGCAAATTTTTTGTGCGTATGGGCGGCTCTATAAGCGGTAGCGCACTTTCGCTCTAATCTCACCTTTCTCTATTTTCTTCACGCTCCAACGTGGTCCGTCCTACGCTATACAGTTGTGCTGCTTTCTGTTCTAGCTGTTTTGCTTAAAACTGCATCTGCGAACTGTTTCATGCTTTCTACAGACCAATCCACTCTCGTAGATCTTTTCGTATATGTCCGTACCATATTAATACATTAAAAAACAGGTACAATAACTTTATTATTATTAAAATGAGTAATGGATGAACGGAAGCGACTAGAGAAGAACGTGCACGCGGCCATTTTTTAAGTAAAAAGAAGATTTTTACTGTTTTTCTTCCTATTCTCCGTGAATACGAAAAAAATATGAAAAGGCAAGCACTACACCACCTATTGTGATATTTTTTGTGTTTATTTATTAGATATATTCTGCTTAAAATCAATGTGCAGTATTTTTTGTTTTGTAAAAAAAAGTTTCTGTATTACTAGAAATAGGGACATAACGGAAACAATGGTACGGGGCACGATGGTGTACCCCATTACTGGGCATAATGTCCCACACCATGGTACACCATCATGCTCCGTACCATTGTTTCCGTTATGTCCCTATTTCTAGTAATACAGAAACTTTTTTTTACAAACAAAAAATACTGCACATTGATTTTAAGCAGAATATATCTAATAAATAAACACAAAAAATATCACAATAGGTGGTGTAGTGCTTGCCTTTTCATATTTTTTTCGTATTCACGGAGAATAGGAAGAAAAACAGTAAAAATCTTCTTTTTACTTAAAAATGGCCGCGTGCACGTTCTTCTCTGGTCGCTTCCGTTCTGAAAGCTGAACGTCGATCTTAAATGGCCTGCTGCGCAACACACAGCGAGCATCTCCAGCTTATACAATGAGGAACTTCAGCCCTACGGGAAATCGGATACAAAAAATGTTTTCTTGCGTGGGGTAAAATTAGAGCATTAAATTGTACGGTAAAGTTTCTTGAAAATGGACGGAAAAAATAATGAAAAATAAAAACGCACAACTTTGAATGACGTCACTGGTTCATATTAATCAACCTATGATCTGAGAGCTATGGAAGATTTCCGGCCTGCTTGTCGCTTCTGGACCAATGGAAGAACCGAATGAGAATAAGCGGAAATAACCTTCGACGTCACTCAGAAATACAAAACTTTAAAAAATCGTAGCGCTCATAATACGATATATAAAAATTGAAATAACATTTTTTTGGCTTAGTAATAGTCTATTAACGAATAAAAAAAAAAAAAAAAAACCACTGAACATCCTCATTGTGGGTAGCCCCCTTATGCCCCACGTCCCCGTTATGCCTATGCCCTCCCTTCTCCGCATCATTCAACTTCGGAGCTGTAAAGAAAGTCTTCGTTGTTTATTTTTTAAATCTTAAAATACTATCTGCTCATAATAAATACATTTATCGCAAAAACATTTTATAGTTCTATTATTTTTTTATTTATTTTTTTTTAAATTTATTTCTTAAATTAGCATTAAAACTAATATAAACTATTATGTACATTTACATCATCTATATATATTTACATTTCCTTACAGTAACTTATACATTTATTTTTAAATTCTTTCAGACACTTTTCATTCTTCATACATTCAGGCATCTCATCATACATTTTTAAACCCTTATACATCAAACAATTTTGCGACTCAGCTCTTTTCATTATTGAAACCATTATTGGTAGTCTTATTTTATCATTTTGTCTAGTAGCATATTCATGACAATTTTTGTTTAAGACAACTATATCCTTAAAATATTTTGGTAATTTATCGTGAAAAAATTTATGCATAAATATCAACATATTAAATTTAAGTCTCCTTCTTACAGATAACCATTTTAGTTCATCTCTCATTTTTTTTACATTGCTATATTTATTTTTCTTAAGAACTATTCTCATCGCTTTATTTTGTAAAATTTCTAGTTTATTTAAATTTCCTTCGTTTGCTAAAAATAATATTGTTGAGCAGTAATCTATATGTGGAAGAATGATTGTTTTGTAAATTAGTTCTGCAGTATCTTTATTTAATTTATTTCTCAATCTACTAAGGAAAAATATTTTTTTTGATATTTTTTTATTAAAGTGTTCAAAATTTGCATTTAATGTCAATTTTGAATCAAGTATTATCCCCAAATATTTCATTTCATTAACCTTTTCTATGGTTTCATTATCAATAAGTACATTCATCCTTGGGTTTGGCTTTTTCCTTCCTAATTCCATGTATTTTGTTTTTCCAACATTAAGCTGAAGTTTATTAGTTTTGAGCCACTCAGATATTCTGTTTAAGTCCTCGTTTAATTTTTGTAAAGTCTCTGTATAATTTTCTCCCGCTATATAGATTAATGTATCATCGGCAAATAATTGTAGTTTGCAGTGTTTTGTTATATTTGTGATGTCGTTTATATATATTATAAATAAAATTGGTCCTAGAACTGATCCTTGGGGAACTCCTAAATTATTCTCCAATGGTTCAGATATTTTGTTTTCTATTTTAGTTACTTGTTTTCTTCCTTGAAGATATTCTTTGAATAAATTGAGAGCCTCATTTGATAGTCCTATTATTTCAAGTTTTTGTAGTAATTTTTTTCGATCTATTGTTTCAAATGCCCTTTTAAAGTCCAAAAACACAGCTAAAACATACATATTTTTATTATGTTCTAAAAAAAGAATAGATTTTTATTGACACATAACCAAACACGTTTTTTAAATTATTCTTTATTTTTATTTATTATAATTTCTTTTTGCATTTTACAATAGGTATACATTAGTTACAAATACAAAAAAAATAATACATTAACACAAAAATCCCACAAAGGCATGGCCTGTGTGGGTATACATTTTATTTTTAATTGAAATAAAGGCTGCTGGAAGAATACAATAGGGATATCAATAGAGTGCTGATATTCATCATCATCATCATCATTCCCTTTCGCACCTAATAGTGCATAGGGCATTGCATCGGTACACCAATCACAGTGTATCTGAATTTTTTTGCTGATATTAAAGCACAATTTTTTTGTCACTAAAAATGAGAAAATTATAGTAAAAGTATATTCTATTCATTAAAAAATAAGGTAATTAAATCCGTTTTTTTATCCATACAAATTTTTTCATCGAAATATATTAAAATAAATCATATCTATCATACTGTCCATATGAAATGCATCGGACAGTTTTGAAGCTATAAAAAATGAGTGTCTTTGCCAGAGTCTGGATTTACAATAAGGGGTTTCAAGTAAACTATTCAATCTTTATTTTGGTACGTGTATTTGTACATACACAAATCTGGATTTCTCCCAATGGATTTCTCCCAATGGGAATGTTGTAGTACCTACTTAAAGTGGCCACTTAACCCAGCCAATGACAGGTCATAAGCCCTGTAAACGCTCGAATATCCATAATCCTGAATTTGAAAAAAATTCTACCTCATCTCTGTAGGGATATAAATAAAAATATATTCAATCTTTGACTAGATCTATTGAAATTTTTAGGAAATAAATTCTGGCGCATTAAAACATATTTTAGAGATTGCTGGCAATAGATTTCTCGTAGCTTTGAAAGTTCAGCTTCCTGAAATAATTGGTTGAAGGGAAAAGTTGAATTTTTGTGAAGTACTCGTATAATTTAAATAATTAGTTTTTGTACGGTTTCTAAAGGCTTAACTTGATTATTATAGGCTCCTCCCCTTTTAATTATTCCATACGAAAGAGAAGACTGTGCGAGAGCATGATAAACCATTTTGCCAGTGTTTGGATGAACATAACTAGTCAAACGTTTGAAAACATAGGTCAAATATCTCAATCTGTTAACGATGTTTTCAATATGATTAGTCCATTTGAGTTGACAGTCTAACGTTCCTCCCAAAGTTTTTATCGACTTTTCAGTTTTATTTTTTTGCAGTTATTATGAGTACATACATCAATGTTACGGTATTTATTATGAAACATAATGTTAAGGTCAGAAGAAGGGGCTGACGATTTAGAATTGTAAAAATGTCCGAAGAAAGTGTTTTCGCAATTAAGAGAAAGGAGATTCTGATCTAGCCAGTCTTTGATCACTGTTATACGTTTATTGGTTTTTATGGCGTATTGCGTATTGCGTATTGCGTATTGTCTTATATTCTAAATGGATCAGAATATAAGACAAAAGATGCCAAAATCGTTTTCAGAATAACCGGCCCTCTCTGAATTCAACGCAACCCCGCACCGGTGGATTATGAGGACATTCACAAATGGTGGTATTAAATAATAGTGTTTTTATTTGATGATCAAGGTGGGTATATTGTATTACTTCTGCGTTACATTTATTTATTTTCAACGGATAAACTTTATAATATACGAGTACGCCATAACACGTATAATGGCGTACTCGTATATTTATTTGTTTATACTCGTATTATTACAGTCGAGTGTCGAGTGTCGAGTTGCCGCGGACTCCGAGAAGGCCGAGGTCGAGGTCCTCGATCTTTTCCGAGATAATTCCCATTTTCTTATTCAAAAATGCCCCCAAAATTTAAATATTTAGGTAAATTGCAAAGACGACTATATTTTTTATTTTTTTTAAAAATAACCATTTGGGTTCTTACAATTTTTCTTATTATTTTAATTTCGGTTGTCATTTTTAATGAGTTGTAAATAACTAACTATTAGTTATTTAATCACCAATTGAAGGGAATCAAGTTGTGGTAGAGCGGGGTGCGAGCCTCGGACCTTTGATCCGTGAGCCCACGATACCAGCCACACGATCACAAGCCGATTCATATTTTAATTATTCATTTCAAAATCCCTTGCCGTCTTATTTATTTGGTAATTAGTGGCTTTTAAAAGTTGATATACATCTCGCTTCGTTCACTTTTCTTTTTCATTAAGTGCCTTTATAAAATAACGAAACTGTATTAATAATAATGGTGATTATTATTATAAATCTTAAATATACATAGTTAAATTGCGGACACAGTTAATAATAAATGTACGCAACATCGTCATTTCCCTTAAATGTACCTAACACGAAACTGAAATAGGCACTAACGCCACGTTTATGTTAGGGTACAGTCTAAAGTAAAAACTTAATAGAGTCGCCCATACGGAGAAAAACCCTTCTACGCTTATTGATCACGAACTTAGCTACATATTACAGCAATCGAACGGGCCGTAGGTACTTGGGTTGAGAATTGCGAGCGCAAACCGAAACCGTCAATTACACGTTTGTTGTTAAACTAAAAACCAATTTAAAACCAAACCTTAAATTTGGAACGCTTTTGTTCTAGGCTTCTCTGGAGAATTACTACTCTGAAGGGCACAGGTACCTAGTACCCCACCTACCCTACATAATGTTTGCAGTCTGATATTGTCACAAACACACGAACATCGAAATGGACGTGGTGGTTGTTTCTCTCTACCAAACGATGTATAATATATCTATTCATTATACAAGTAATAAATTAAAGATACTCTTTCACTCTCTAATGGGCATCTTCTGACTGGTAAATATTATACGTGGACAATGTTCGTAAATAATTCAATAAATACAGTGTTCGGTTTTTTACTCGGCAACGCACCCGAATTTGAGTGATACACGCCTTAATTTACCAAAGTTATTGTTGCAATAATTATAATTGAACGAAAGAGTTGACAATATTTAACGACTTGCGGAACAGGGCTGATCAATGAAATAGTAATAAACAATTTATTTAATCATAATTATATACATACTTTTAATTTCGCGATCAATTTAGTTTGTAAGAATATAAATATATAATATACTTCGTGTCTTAAACATTTTTTCAAATGTTTGGCTATCTGACCATAACAGTTCGGGGAAAGAAGATACTGAACACGAAACGTGAAAAAGATTAACCCAAAAAGGAAAAGTCTACCAAAAATTCGTCATTAGGATTGGGTAACAATTTGCGGTTGAGTAGGATGCGGCCTGCATCGTCTGCAGTCTGCAGGAGACGAGTCTTCCTCTTCACATTACGAAACTAAACTAAATATTGGGCAATTTCAAAAACAGAGAGATGCGAGAATATTTCAGCGCAGCAGGATGCAGCGGGACGCAGCAGGTGGGGGTATTTATTAATTTTGTAAGCGCAGTAAGCTGTATAATAATATTACGTATTAAACACAATAATTTAAGTATTGCACTAAAATCCTGTTCGAGGGAAATCTCGTAACTCGCGAAAAAGAAATTCGCGGTCGTTAAATTATACCGATAGTTATAGGTCAGTGGCGCACATCCGCACATCCGCACGGGGGATTTTTTTTCTGGCGGGGGTATTAAATTTCCTAAGTATTTACATAGGTGCCTATTTTAAAGATAGTAAACAGTCATGGTCGACAATGTTTTAATATTTGGCAGCTTCAGCGTCTCTTCGCAATACGCCAAAGCCGTTAAGGCATCTTTTGGTCGCCGGTATTTTTCCAGTCTAGCAATTTATCTGTGCAAAATTGAAGTTCCACTTTCAGTTCGTGGAGAGTACCTGTCTACCTGAATATCAGGTCTTCAAATTCTTTCATAGTAGCTTCGGAAAGGTTGAGAGGATCTGTTGATAATAAACTTTGAAATTATTTATGTTTTGTAAACCCTTCTTTCAAATAATTTATAAAACGCGATTGGTTGGTTTTGAAGTCGATTCCCTCCTCGAGTGCGCCACTGCTGCAGGTACCTGCGCCTGATAAAATTAACCGCACATGACACATGCCATGAACGGAGATAAATGGAGCGGAGCTTTCTTATATCACTTTTATTGCGATACCGATAATATTATATACCGGCACCTGCCTGCATGAAGGTGGGTCCTCAGTCCTCACTCCTCACCGAGTCACCGGTAACTACCTATTATACAGGATGTTCGTTAAACCCTGTCACATCCGAAACCGCGATTATCAGTATGAGCGAGAAGACATATTGGCACATTAAAATATTTTTTTAGAACGAATAAAATTTTAAAAAATAAAATATAAAAAATAAGCAAACGGTTGCTTACTTCTGCAGGGGAGAAACGAGGAGGGGGAGGGGGGAATCCGATACTGCGCCGCGCTTCCCTCACTTTTCCCCTGCCGAAGTAAGCAACCATTTGTTTTTTTAATATATTTTTTTTTTTTTAAAATCTTTGTTCTAAATATTTTTTTCAATATGCTAATATGTCTTCTTTCTCATACTGATCATTGTGGTTTCGGATGTGACAGGGTTTAAAGAACACCCTGTATAGTGAGTGAGCGCACTGTTGGGGATGAAAATCATATTCATTACGGAACGTGAATAAAGTGACAAATAAAAGTAAAGTTTTATGCGTCTGTGTAGTGATAAAAACATCCAAATTACTGTAAGTAGAGTACCCCTCTCGTATGCCGAATTGCTGGCAGTCAGGGAAATAGAAAATGACCTTGATTCCCCACTGGGAGCTGAAGAGAACATTATGGACAACTACCCACTGTAAAAGCAGTTGCACCCTTAGGTACCATCAGTTAAAACGCTTATATAGTTCTGTCACTTAGTTCAATCAGTGAATCAGTCGGTAACTCTGACTCTCCATGACCGATTCTGTACATTATTTAACACGTAATAAATACGTACCAGAAAACGTTGTTTTTTTCTGTCGACTGGGGTAGGTGCCCCTCGTTTCCACAAGCATAAATCCTACGTGTCTATAAAGCGATTTGTTGTAATCCGGAAAGAATCGATATGTAGGTAATCATAATCAGTATGATTAGTATAATTACCTTTCATATTTTAATTACTTTAAGTGATAGTAATCAATATAATATACTTACCTTCTTAGTAATTACAGGTACATTTAAATTTGATATAGGTATTATATATATTACCGATGAACTGCAAATAAGCAGTTCAGTAGGACTTGTGTTAAGAAAATAGCTTTAAAAACAAATAAGCCATCGAGCCGTTTCCCCGTAGGAGTAGGCAGAGAGGATAAAACGCCATATCACTCATATGAAATTAGGTACGTAATGTTCATTATGAATATATTTAGGTTGATGGATATACACTATACATTGCATGCTTATGATGCGTCATGTTGTCATGTGTCATGTGAGTCATATCTGTGTTCCGTATGTGTGTGTATTGTGTAGGTACCTACTGCCTACCAGCGTGTAGCATGCAGGTATTGCTAAGTTGGAAGTTCAGGGTCCAGCGATAGTGAATCAGTTTCAATGAGAATGACGTCGAGAGCGTCATCACAGCGCGCAGCTGATAAGTTCAGTGCTTATTCTGCTTACTAAGCGAATACTTCTTATTACTTATGTAGTTGTTGATGAGGAACAATAGTAATCCCTCAAAGTTGGTGAAAAGATAAAGAAACTCCCGAATACATACATAATGAACTCGCGAGTTATAATTTTCCTTATCGGAAATTTTTTAATATTTTATTTCTAGACTACAGTAGAATAAGGAAAACGATTATGAAGTTTATTTTTTTATTTGCTTATTTATATATTTTATCATACATACATTTTTTTCACTTTGCCCAGCTAACAAGGGTACATACCTCGTTCCAAGCTAGGTATTTACAGTTTAATACATTAAAATATTTACAAGTTAATAGCAAGAACAGATAACTAAAATATAAACAGTATTTTATTCTGTATTCCTTACGTTATTAGCATTTAAAATAGTTTTCATTTATATTTTTAATAGGCTTCTTTAATAAAAAGTGCTCACTTCAAAGCGATTATAAACTCTAATAAATCCCAATTCAAGCAAAAAATGCTCGCTTGAACATGAATTTTGCATGACTTTGGAAAAAATGTAGTAACTATTTTTTTTTTTAGCGTGGTAACTTTCTGACGCATATAATCTGTGCCTGACGCCTAGATACTCTTATTTGTCAATAGGAGAGAACCAAGCGACATTATTTCCACATCTAGGCGTTCGTTTTATTAAAGTGACAATTATGTCGGAATTTAATTCGACTTTGAAACTTACTTATTTCTCTCTCATATTTTTAATAGGCTTTTAAAAAAAAAATGCCAAACTTAAAACGATTAAAAATTTAAATTAATCGTAATTAAAGAAAAAAATGCTAGGTGGAAAGAAATTTTTGTCACTTTTAATGCGGAGATAAACTTATCGAGGGGTTCTAGAGCCGTCGGTATAAACCGATGTACTTACATCAAAACTTAATGGTGTACTTAATGGTTAACTTAATGGGGGTATCGATAGTATATCATTGTAGTCGGTCGGGAGAATTTTATCTTTAACTATGACGTAATATTGAAGCTATGCCATTTTAGAGCGTAGCTATGTGTACCGTGACGTACGCTTCCCCTTGTTTCATATCGATGTACCTACCCAAAACTTGAAGGTGGGGGGTCGGTAGTAAATCTTTGTAATCGCTAGAGCGAATTTATCTTCAACAATACCGTCAAGGTGAAGGTATGACGTCTTTATCTTCCCATCATAATCGAGGCCCTGACGACTGCTATCGCCGGCCGGCAGCGGCACTCTCCCCTCCCCCCTCCCCGCGACCCTGCCTTGTTTATCTCGGCTCGTGGTCTCGCGGTAGTGTTGCGGACTCGCGTATTAAAGGCCCGACGCTCGAATCTCACTCTGCCACAACTCGATTCTCATTTTTCCGGCCTGAGTTGTTTTCGACCTTTCGAACATTGACAAAGTGAATAGATACATTTTCAACGGTTTCTTGTTTTATAAGCGTCGTAATTAGTTTTTGTTTGTAAACGTGTGGTAAATGCTAAATTATTCAATAATATACCACACCAGTAAAATTATGCTTTTTGTTGAAATATTTAGAAAATTTGTTACAAGTATAAACGTAATTCATAAATAATCGCAAAAACACAATAAATAAATTCATTAGATAACTAGTTTTTTTTTTTTTTAAAAACATACACCGCAAGACAAAAAAAAATTACGAGTTTACCTGCTACCGCGCCCCTTGACTTTACTGAACCCTTTTTCTAAGAAATCCTTTATCGATACCTCTTTCTTTTGTTTAATAAATTAAGGACACTATGTGTCACCTTTCTACAATATTTACATTTTAAAATGTCTCAACAGTCTTGTTTTACCCGCGTTTGAGTGAACATAACACAACAATCATGGAAAGTGCAAAGCAAATGTCGATTGCGATAAAATCCAAAATAATCACATTGTCGCAAGAAAACATATCTAATTGTGAAATATCTCGTCGAGTTGGGTATTCAGAAGGTGCAGTGAGGTTTTTATTTAAAAAAATCCAAGAAACTGGATCCATAGAACGGAAAAAAGGAAGCGGACGGGGGCGCGTGACATCTGCCCGAGATGATCGCTTAATAAAAAAATTGTTATGCGCGATCGATTTTTAACGGCACCTGAAATACACGCAGAGGTGCAGTCTACCAGCACATCAACATTTTCAGTAAAAACAGTGTCCAGGCAGCTGTTGGAGCATGGTTTCCAAGCACGGAGTCCCGCAAAGAAACCATTACTCACGGACGAAATGAAGAAGGCTAGACTGGATTGGGCGAAAGAGCACCAGAATTGGACCTTGGAGGATTGGCAAAATGTTGTTTTCTCTGATGAATCAAAATTCAACCTTTTTGGTCCAGACGGCAGAAAGATAGTTCGACGAAAACGTGGGGAAAGATATCATCCGTCGTGCGTCACTCGAACCGTTAAACATTCACCCTACGTGATGATTTGGGGGTGCATGACAGCATACGGTTTAGGACCTCTAAATTTTGTACAGGGTACGATGAATGCCATTCAGTACAAAAAAGTGTTAAAAAAACATATTATTCCAACAATCGAGGACATTACGCAGTATACCGCGGACCCAATTTTTCAGGACGATTCTGCGCCGTGCCATAGAGCCCGCACTGTGAGTACAAATATATATATTTTTAAATGCATTTTGTGACCACATGATAAATAATTTATTGTTTTTTTATAGATCAATGAATTCAAGGAGAAAATTGGCTTAAAATCGTTGACGTGGCCCGGGAATAGCCCTGATTTGAACCCGATAGAAAATTTATGGGCGATTATGAAAAAAAAAGTCGGGAAAAAAAAATCAAAAAACATTGAGGAATTAAAAAAAAACTTAATTCAAGTTTGGGAAGAAGAAATAACATCAGAAATTTTAGATTCGCTTTACGCTTCTCTAAATAATAGAATTTTACATGTTATAAAAAATAAAGGTGAATTCACTAAGTACTAAATATTTTTAAATGTTATAAATATGTTTAAATGTAAAATACTTTAATTTAAAATAAAGCGATAAGAACCTACTTCTTAAATATGAATTAAAAAATAACATGTCTTTTATTATTCCATCACAAACACTCGACCATAAATGAACCGTTATGGGTCTCTAAGGTTCGGGTAATCTGATACCTGATATATAATGGCAATTTCTAAGTACAATTCATGAGTAAGATTTTTTATTTTAACCTTGAAATAACGAGTAGTCATCACATATGTCAAACAATATAAAAAAAACTAATTAAATATCAAGAATAATTCATTATATGTCAATTTTAGTTTTTTTTGAGAACTCGTAAATTTATTTGTCTTGCGGTGTACTTACATCGAAATCAATTAAATTATGAAGCTATCCTGGGTACCTGGGTACCTGGGTACCTGGGTACATGGGTACATGGTGCGGTAATCATAAATGTTGATCATGCAATATTGCAAGTGGGTACGAGTACCTTCGTAACTCGCAGCTGGAGGTTTCCACACTGCAGACTGCAGGAGTGTACCTATGTCGCTCACGTTTACCGAATTAATCAGAAAAAACTCATAAATTAATTGGATTCCTCCAAATTGCTCAACACAAACCTTCAACATCCATCACCCTGGCCCTTGCTCCTGCTCCTGCTCCTGATTGCCGCGACTGACACCTTACGCCACGGTATAATATATAAAATTAAATGGGTACCTACCGCGAATGTGCCAGTTTGAACTGCGGATGCGATAAACCGTCTCGTAACATGTGACTACGTAATATATAGTACTGCAGCACTGGTACCTACTTACTAAGTAATGTAAATGGAAATACAATCAATAAATCATGAATTTTTCCCTGCCCAGAAAATTCATCAACCGTGTTTCGTTTCATACAAGCTGGACGCTAGAATTTTTTAATTTATTTATAAATTATAGAACACTAAGTATTTTACTAGTGTAATACATATGAATTACATTCCCAGGAGTTACAAAAACTTAATTCGGGACTTAAATAATATAAGCATTTTTTTAGCACGTATTTTTTTTTTTAAACAAAAAAAATCAAATTATTTATTGTCATACGTCATCATCAGAACCGTAAAAAATTGCTCTTAATATATATATATTATATTTTCAACGTGATTCTTGACTTGTGAAAATACACAATTCACGCCATAATTCTTTAAGATATTTTTTAATTTAATAGCATAATTCTACATTTTTACAATTTAAAAAAAATTTCACTTGTTATATTTTTACTAAAACTAAAATCCCACCAAGCCACTTTTTGTAGCTTGTTGGTGAAGATTATATTTATACTGACTTAGTAATATTATTTACATTTATAAAAACAATAAATAACAGATAAAAATTAACAGCCGGAAAGATCAGAGTAAACATGTTAATACAAATAATAATATATAAATTTATTTTTTAAATACAAGAAAATATATAAAAAATTTAAATACTTACACCTAAGCTACTATTCATATATGAACTCTTGATCGAGTTGCCACTCTTTTATTTTGCTCTTGTTACAATGTGAGTTAAATTTAAGTTCTTTTGGTAATAAATAAAAATTCTAGGTACCAAATATTTGAGAGTTCTATTTCCATATTTATTACATACTTTTGGTACTACCAAGCCATCATTTGACGTGAAGCGTGTATTATGGTTATGTTTGAGAGGAAACTTGAACTTATTACTATTAAATTGTTCCAAAATGATGCAAAGCCACAGTAGTCCTCGAACAGGCAGAGTTTTGATTGTTTTGTACAGGAGATCATTATTACTTCTTTGTTCGTAAATCTCTGCAGGTACAATTCGCTTAACTATAGAATACTGTAGACCCTGGATCATTTTAATATTAGTTTTAGTCGAATGTCCCCACGACTTTATACCATATCTTATTATTGATTCTACTAAAGAAAAATAAATAATTTTAAGAGTGATTTTAGGCAAAATAAAAGATAGGTAACTTATAAAAAGTACTCACAAGAGTCCGCAATCGATCACAAAGTTGAAATATATGACGATCCCATTTAAAATTATGATCAATAAAAATACCCAAATACTTATACTCCTCCACAAAATCTATGAGTTCACAATTACATGTGTTAGAAATACCATCATGCAAGCAATTTGTGCAATGAGCAATAATATTAGGCAAAACATATTTTTTGGCATGAGGAGATTTTATGTATAAGCATTTAGTCTTTTCTGCATTTATAATGAGGCAATAGTCACGAGCCCATTTTAACAATTTATTGAAATCACTTTGCAATATCTCTTGTAATTCTAATAGGTTTTTATTGGAAATAACTAGTGCGGTGTCATCTGCAAAAATAAATCTCCTTACTTCTTTAAAAACGTTGCAAATCACTGATACATAAATTATATACAATTTAGGACCCAATATAGACCCTTGTGGCACCCCTGATAAACATTCCCTCGCTAGACTTAATGAATTCTTTATTTTTAGACTCATTTTCCTCCCCACTAAATAATTTGATAAAAACGTTAATAAATTACCCCTGAGAACGACAAAGAAACAACGCAAGTTTAGCACCTTTATAATTAAATATGACGCAACAATACATAAGCCAGATACCTTTTCCTTTACAAGCAGAATAAATATATAAAAACATTTTCAAGAATGAAGGAAGTAGTAAATCGACTAAGGGAGATAAGGTCGTTAACATCACATGCCACGCAGACGGTGCAGCCATAGTGGCAGTGATGATTATGATTAGAACATATCCATCTCATCCATCTGGATGCCTAAGAAATGTCGTATGGTACGATGAACACACGCGGATTGGAAATGAGATTCATATAAACAAAACGTGTGTCAAACCGATCATGGTGCATGGAATAGAAGCGAGGATAGACAGAGAGAGAAAAAACAATCGTAAGATTATGTACAAAAACTAAATAACTTGCAGAGAAAATCCTAAGGAACAGGATGCGGAGTCAAGAAGTTAGACGGACTTGCGATACCCAAGGCATGGTAAATAGATTATGGAGAGATTACGTCAATGGAATGGACAGCTCTAGAATCCCCTATACCATTGCTCACGAAATCCCAACTATTTGCCAAGAACCAAGAAGAAGAAAAAGAAGCTTTTAAAAATAATTTCTACTCAGATCTTTCAAGAAAAGGTTTAGGTAAAAGGCCTTGAGAGCCACGCTTTGTAATTTACGCATTTTTTTATTTAATTTTGGTCGGTAGTTCGAGAGATATTCTTCAAGGACTTTTTACCAAACTTGGTAGAATGAAATTTTGGTATATGCAGGTTTTTCGAGCTGCGTGTATTGGGCTATGGATATCGCTATTAAAAATTTACTTTAAATTTGTATGAGTTGAGAAATTCAAAATTTTTAACATGGTGTTTGTGATATTATGCATAAGTATTACTTTAAAAGGAAGTATTTTTGTTTGACTGTAAATATCTTTTACATGTGTATTCTAAGGCAGACCAAGAATGTTTCTCAAAGCTCTGTTTTGAAGAACTTGAATTTCAGAAATTAGTTTGTTTGTAGTGAATCCCCATATACACGATAAATAAACAAGATGTGATGCCATGGATATAGGTATTCCCAGATATTTACCAAAATAAAGTCTCGCTTTGTTTGGATGACTAATACAAGCGTTAACTAATGGGTGCATCCGAAAGAATAAATATTTTTTGGAATCACAATTTGCCTTTATTCTCTCACTAGCTGACCCGACAGACGTTGTCCTGCCAGAACGTTGACTTGCCTGCTATTAGCTGGTTGAACAAACATTTTTTTGTAATTAATTACAAACGTTATTTATTTTAGACTTTTTTGAGCTATTTATATATTTGTAAAAAGGATTTGTTTATCGTTTTATCTCCACATGTGATTGGCTAAGACGCCTGCTGGTGCTCAAATTAAAATCGAGCAAAAATCTGAGCCTTTTAACATTATGACACTCAACTCATGCTCAACGCGAATTTAGCCATTATTTAACCGCCAGCCGTGCTTTGACGTGAGCTTTACATTAAATTTGAAACCAAAGTAAATGAAAAGAAAAATTCCTTATTGTGTCGTGAAAGCGTGCAAAAACTGTCCGTTTCAAAGGAAAAAGACTTTTCATTGATAAGTAGGTACTTAGGTACTTGTTTATGATTGAATTCCAAAACAAAAAAATATTAATATTCTTGAACGTTGGCTTGCCTGCTATAAGCTTCAGCAAACGTTTTTTCGTTAATAAGGGCACACGTTATTTATTTTTGCCTTTTTTGAGCTATTTATATATTTGTAACAAGGATTTGTTTATCGTTTCATCTCCACATGTGATTGGCTAAGACGCCTGATTGTGCTCAAATTAAAATCGAGCAAAAACCACTACTCTAGTGCCAAAATCTATGGAGAAAATACGTGAATACGTGTTAATGAAGAAAAATCAGACCGCGTTTTACCCTGAGCCTTCTAACATTATGACACTCAACTCATGCTCAACGCGAATTTAGCCATTATTTAACCGCCAGCCGTGCTTTGACGTGAGCTTTACATTAAATTTGAAACCAAAGTAAATGAAAAGGAAAATTCCTGATTGTGTCGTGAAAGCGTGCAAAAACTGTCCGTTTCAAAGGAAAAAGACTTTTCATTGATAAGTAGGTACTTAGGTACTTGTTTATGATTGAATTCCAAAACAAAAAAATATTAATATTCTTGAACGTTGGCTTGCCTGCTATAAGCTTCAGCAAACATTTTTTCGTTAATAAGGACACACGTTATTTATTTTTGCCTTTTTTGAGCTATTTATTTGTTCGTAATGGGGGTTAAGTTTTCGTTTTATCTCTTCGTGTGATTGGCTAAGGGGCCTCGTCGTACTCAAATCAAAATCGTGCAAAAATCACTACCGTCAAACATAACAATTTTGCCCAGCCATGACAATTTTGCCCACTGCCAAAATCCTTAACAAAATCAAGTTTTAAAGTAAGAAAAGTTACTGGTATCATAAAAATTACATTTGGTAAGTATATTTTGATAGTTCCATGGCAAAACTAAATATTTAGTTTACCGCCAGCTTCAGTTGATCACTTGAAATTTGAAGTTGAACTTAAAGGTCTGTTTGTGTATATCTACAAAAATTGTCAAAACTTTTTTTGTTGCGGAGTTTGTGTTGAAAGGAGGCAAGTAAGTTTTATATATTTCATTGCATACATAATAAAGACGCTATACATTGTATTTCTGTATGTCTATTTGAACAAACACAATAGATATTTAAGGGGGAAAAATTTTCTTAGATTTCTTAGCTAGTGTTTTGACAATTTTGCCCACGTCTAGGGTTGTCGCTACATACTACATTGAAAAAACATTATCCAAGAAAGTAGAAAATATAAAAGAAAATGGCAAAAACATGATTTTAAACGAGGTAACGGGATGTTTTGTTCAAATATAAATCAGATTTTTTGACAAAGATTTAACAAATAAGATTAAAAAACCTGATGGGGGTTTCAACTCAAATACACGGTGAAAATGACAAGCCTGTTATTCTGTTCATTTAAACTTTTTATACCACACAGCAATTGGTAAACAATCCATCCGATTTTTCTCTGCCATCAGGATGAAAAGATACCTACACCTTATAGAGGAGAACATTGAAAAAAATGTCACAGCGACACGGAAACAACAGACTTTGATGCCTACTCAGTTGATGAATAAACAGATTTCGAGACATTTATCATAAGTCATTACGACGAATATGAACAACGTGCTTCCGAATCTTCGGCCGAGGAAAACGATAAAACAGTGTCTGATCCGCTTGAAATTAATAGCGGTGAAGAAGACGCTTTCGTTTTAGTAAAATTTAACTCTGTTGATACGCAAAATGACAAATATTATGTCGGTTAAGTTATCAGCGCATCAACTACCACAATTTTAATATTGTTATGTCATTTATAAGACGCAAACGTAATGGAGCTTTGTGTGATCTCAAGTTGAGGATATTGCTGATGTATTTAATTGGAATATAGTGAAATCTTTACCTGAACCTGTAATCTTGCGTCGAGGTTTTCATAAATTCAATGTAAATCTTAAAAACTGCAAGATTGAGTCATTTTCTGTGAGTAAATTAAAAATTGTCTTACAAAAACCAATTTTAATATCTACCATTCAAAAATAATTTAAACCATTAAAAAAAATGTAAGAATATCGGACCACATTTTAGAAAGTTTTATTTATTTAATTTGCCAGCTTTTTGTGAAATTATGAAGACTTATTTTTTATTTTAAATGTTTTTTGTATAAATATTTTTAACAGTCTAAAGAAGAAAATAAAACATACAAAATATTATGAATTCTGTACATAAAATACAATTTCAAAGTATAGGTAATATAGCAAATAATTGCACGCTGTACAAAAAAAAATAAAGATCGTTTTTTTTTCTACATACACATTTAAAGAAAAATCGTTTTGGGGGCAAGCTCCCTTAGTTACAAAAATCGCGTCAGAACTGAAATGGTTTGTAAAAAAAAAAAAATGGCTTATGCATAGTCAAACACGAACAAATTAAAGGATTCGAGATGAACTCCTTTGGTTTTGTTAAAATCCAATTATGTGCCAACTCTGGCCCACAAATCCACATTGTATAGAAAAATTGAGGAAATAGTCGACAATTTTGCCCACCGGTTTTTTGCATTGATTTTATAATGTTGATGCCTCAATGATGCTATTGTTTAAACATAAACAGTTTTTTTCGCCCAAAAAGAAGTAATAAACCGTATGATAAGGATGATAAAACTGTGGGCAAAATTGTCAACAAGTGGAGATAATTTTGCCCAGCATGTTTTGTTTTCTAAAATTGCATAAATAAAAGCAAGCAAACGAAAAGCAAACGTTTTGTACTTGTAAAAATGCTCAGAATAATTAGTATCACCATTCAACAAAATGGATAGTAGAATGGAAGAAAAATGCCTAATTGTGTAGTAAAAGTGTGTAAAAACTGTCCGTATAAAAGAAAAAAGACTTTTCATTGCAAAGTGTATGATTGCATTCTAAAACTAAAAATCATTTATATTCAAATAATGAATTTAAGCAGGTAGGTACTTGTTTATGGTACTTGCTTATGGTTGAATTCTAAACCATAAAATGTATATTTTTTCAAATACAAAATTCTTTTTGCTAATGTCAAACTCTGCGCTATTTACCGACAGTGGTGTATTTTGTGTAAGAATCCGTTTTTAAAAAATGTATCAAATATCGGTCAAAATTATTTAAGCATTACTCAAAATACGTAAAAAATCTGTTCATATGTAGAAATTAAGAAATTGTAAAAACAAAATTCAATTTATCATCTATTAAAAATAATTGTTGTTTGTAAACGTTAAAATTCAAACTTTTTTAATATGCAAAAAGAACAATATGTTCCTAATTTTTTAATATATGCATTTCAGTCGAATGCAACCCTGGAAAATCGATGAAAGCACATACATGCTTCTAACTTTTTTCCACTCAACATATTAAAGATATTATTATTTGTAAACTTTAAGCTAGCCATTTTCGAGTTTTTGCGAGACACAACACGGCGATTCATTTTTATATATATAGATAGATTGTCGCTCTAAGATCAAATATGTATTTTCAGTTTTAAGTGTTTATTTTTCATTTCGAACTTTTTTTTTTTGGCTTATTTGGAAAGTACATTATGATGTATTTTTTTCAATCTAAAAATGTATTTAATTTATGCTACTATATAAAAAAAATAAAGAGTTATTAATGGTTATTTAAATTCGATAATTTTATAGTAGATACGTAATTTTTTTTAATAACTTCTCGAGAGTTTGGAATTATTTTTATCTGTAGGTATAAAATAACGAATACTTAACTTACCACACTTATTTTTTGTCGCGACTCTTTGCATAATATTTATATTTCTCAGACACTAATTTTCAGCAAGATGCTTTTTTAACGTAGAAGAGTTTATCGAATTTTATCGATACGCTTTCGGGAGTGTTCAATGATATAACATGGTGGTGTGAATAAATTTTAAATAAAAAATGTAAACACATGCTTTTACGTAGATTAAAATTTCTAAAGAATTTAAAATACATAATAATAATAATTTAATATATATAAGTATTTACTTCGGTGAATTATGATACAGTTAAAAATAACGTATTTTGGAAAAAAAATTCATGGTAGTATGAAATACATGTCACGAGTCACGAGTGGGAATTTTCAGCGCCAAGTTGTATGAAACAAAACACCGAGCGGCTCAGCGCTCGGCGCATTAAATTCGGCGAGCGTGCATTTGCGGTTGCAGGTCTCGTCCTGTCACGGTCGTCGTAGATCACGGAGCGCTCTCCCGGCAGAGGCAGAGGTGCGAAATTGTGGAGTGAAGAGATGTTTCGGAAAAAAAACTTTAAACCCCACCAGGACTGGAATTCCAAACGCTCACGCGGCCGTATTATCTCGTGTATTTAGAATACTAGCCCGGTTCTCTAAATCGTTTGAACGAGTCCTTAGTAATGAAGTAAATATGAAATATTTTAACTTTTGTAAAGCGCCCTCGGGGTACCGTCGTACTTAAATGGCGCTACGTACCTACCTATACTAAATACCTACGTCGGGAATAAACCGCGGCAGCTAATACAATATTGTAGTCACGAAAAACGCTCAATAATAGCATTAGGGTAGAGTGGTGCAAGAGCGCGCAGTGTGCGAGAATAATCATTCTATTTGACCGTTGCGAGCCATGTGTATATTTATCGGTTCTGGAAACTCTCTCATGAGAGTCTTGTGTTGTTATTTCTATTACAAATCTACGTCACTAGCTGTTCGGGCCAAAATTAAATTTATCAATACTTAAATTTTGTAAAGAACGCATTCAAATCACGAACAACTTCGTTCCAAAGATTTGGCGGGAAAATAATGCCTTACAAAGAGCACTTTATTGTTTTTTTTTTAATACCGACTAGTGATTTCTGATGTTGTTGCTCTGCCTCGCAACATGTTCATATTGTAAATTTCCCTCAAAAGTGTCGTATATCGTGAATTATTGTTTTATGCCCTTTTTAATGTTTTCTACTGAAAATGAGATATTTATTTTACTGTGTATACTTTTTTGTAATATTTCAAAGAACTGGGCATTTGTCATATACTTGAGTATTAATATCCTAGTTTAGTTTATTATTTTTTGTTCTAGGATGTCACGTATAATTTGATGTATTGGGGAAGAGAAATCTAGTAATAGTTTAAAAGGGTCTCGGAAGTATTTTGTTTGACACTAGAATGTCAGTATTATTTTTTGTGAAATGTAATTGAAATAGGTTTTGGAAAGCTTGTTAGAGAATAACAAGCCACAGTCTTCATATTGGAGTCTGCAAGTGCGCTTGTCCCTACAAAACATAAATGAAAACCAGGATATAAATGAGGTTTGGAATTAGTGTCAAAACACAATAAAGAGTGTGGCCAATGAGGTACTTGGAATAAAGAGGCAAGAGAGAAGGTCACTTTGGTTCGATGATGAATGCAAACAGGTGACTGAACAGAAAAACAAAGCTTACCTAGCCATGTAACAGAAAAAAACTAGAGCTGCAGAGGAGGAATATAAACAGAGGAGAAGAGAGGAGAAAAGGGTGCATAAAGTGAAAAAGAGACGATACGAACAAGGACAGATACGTGAACTTGAAACAACGAGATCACAAGCCGAAACAAGGAAATTTTACAAAAGCAGATGAACAGAGAAAGGAATTTAAACCAAGACTTGTCGCATGCAGATCAAAAGATGGTGATTATTATTAATGACAAAACAGATATTCTAAGGCGCTGGATGCAACATTTTAATGAGCTGCTTAATGAAATCTCTGACACAATAGGTTATACAATAGATGTAGACTTAAGTGAAGACAATAATACTGAAACACCACCCACATTGGATGAAATATGTCACTCAAATGTCTTAAAAACAATAAATCAACTGGGCATAATAATATCCCTGGAGAACTGCTCAGATATGGCGGAAGTGGTGTTTGCACAAAACTACATGATTTAATGATTAAAATATGGGAAACGGAAACGATGCCAGACGACTGGAACATCGGTGCTATATGCCCCCTGCACAAAAAGGGAGATGCCATGAACTGTGGTAATTACAGAGGTATACACTGTTAGACACAACGTACAAAGTCTTTGCTGCCTTCTTATTTAAAAGACTTCACCCACATGTCGAAAATATAGAAGAACAATACCAGAGTGGATTCAAACCAGATAGATCGACAACTGACCAAATATTTGCATAGAGGATCATACTGGAACAGATGCTGGAATATAACGTTGAGACTCACTACATGTTTATTGACTTCAAAGTGGCATATGATAGTATCAAGAGATCGAAACTGTACGAGGCAATGGTGGAATTGGGGATTCCTAAAAAGCTAATAAGACTCACTAAAATGACAATGTCTAAAACACAATGCTTGGTGAAGGTTCAAAATAGCAAATCCATCTCAGATGTACAACGGTCAAAAGCAAGGTGATGCACTGTTATGCCTGTTGTTTAATATTGCTCTTTAAAAATTCATAAGAGATGCAGGAATAGAAACAACGGGAACTATTTTAAAAAAGACCACCCAGATATTAGCTCATGCAGATGGACTTAATCTCCAGAACTATTCCGGGATTAAAAGATGATTTCTCAAAGCTTGAAATGGCTGCAAATGACATGGGTCTTAAAAGAAATACATCTAAGACTAAATATATGTTTGCAAGAATATCACAAATAAACTATGTACAACAGGCAAATGACGTTGGGTCACACCACATAGACAATGTCAATTCCTTTAAATATTTAGGTACTGAAATGACTAATGAAAACAATTATAGATTAGAGCACGGCTATCGGCAGCAAACATATGTTATTATGGCTTGTTTAAATATCTGGGATCCAAATTGCTCAATAGAAAAACTAAGACCATTATTTACAAAACTCTCCTCAGACCGGTCATTACAAATGGTGCCGAATGCTGGGTTATGACCAAAATAGATGAAAATATGGTATTAGTATTCGAAAGTAAAATATTAAGGAAGATATGCGGTGCTGTCAACCAAAATGGACTGTGGAGAAGACGGTTTAATCATGAATTAGATGCACTGTATGGCAAACCCAATATTGCACAATACATCAACATAAGAAGATTACAATGGTTGGGCCATGTGCACAGAATGAATGATAACCGCACCCCAAAAAAGATTCTTTATATCACTCCGAAAGGCAGACGAAGCAGAGGCAGACCAAAATTAAGATGGCTGGATAATGTGGAAAGTGGCATTAGAGCGATTGGCCTGACGAACTGGAGAAAATCCGCGGGGTACAGGGACGAATGGAGACACATTCCGGAGGAGGCCAGGGCCCGCAACGGGCTGTAGCACCACTGATGATGAAGTGCGCTTGTAGAGTTGCTGACAGAAAGTCAGACCGTAGCAGGCGAGGAGTGTACGCATCCTCGAGTGTTACGTGTATTAGGTAAATGTGTTTACCTACAAAATCATTTAAAGAAACTGCGGTTATCTTTTAGAACAGTTGCAATAATGATTATTTCTATGACATTGATTAGTGAGCCTCTATAGACGATAACAGAAGGTTCTAAGTGACAGGTGAGGCTTGTTCGCATCCTCGAGTGTTACGCGTGTGGGGGTGTGATTACCCTGTGGTTTTATTCGAGCTTATTTGTGTATTTAATGACTGTGCTCGCTCAACTTTTTCAAACTGTTTTCAATTGTGATTTATGTGACATTGCGGAATTTGGATAATAAATAGTATTTTGAAGTAACTGTGTATTTTTCCTAATTTACATGTCACCCGAGGTTAGCGAGACCATCGACGCGAGAATCCTGCACCAGCTGGCGTGAACATAGCTATCAAACGACAGAACTTTAAGTATGCGTTTTATGGAGGTAGAAGCATGTTTTGTATATTATAATGTTCGTCCGCTGTGCATGAGTGCGCAGGGATAAAATGTTCAAGATTACACGCGCACTCTTGTACAATTTGTAAATTGGTACTCTTATTATTATTCACTGTTCTGATTTCAGAATATCTAGACGACCGAAAAAATTGAGAAGAAGAATGTTGATTCCATTGTCACGGAGGAAGACAGTAAACTAATACTCATACGAGAAGAAAAGAGTCAGAGATGCGTCGCGAAGTTGTCAGATGATGCCATGGCAGTCAACCTTAAGGAAAAGACCTCGTCGATTCAAATGCACATTTAACATCGACATAGAAAAGTAGCTATTAGACCTCAGCCAACTTATTGATGGAATGTTTTTTCAAATAACAGCTAAGAACCTCAGATCTTTAGCCTATGAATCTGAAAAAAACGTTTCCCTCAATTTCGTAAGGTCACTGAAATGGCTGAAACCGACTGGTTTGGGTATATTTAATTTTTATTTTATTTTATTAGGTAATTCAACAAAGATACATACTAGAAAACATACAATTTGAAAGCATTCGTCGATACAATTTTACATGTTTCAATTATAGAATTACCCAAAATAGATTTATGTATTAAGTTGTAATACATATATCCGAAGAGGTATCCGATAAAATGTTTAAAAAACCACCCTACCCTATGATGAATTAACAACTGGACGCTCGTGTCCCGTCACTCGTGTAGGTATCGACAAAATTATTCCCTTATCTAAGTTATAAAAATAGAATATAAAATGTAATCAAATAATACCCGTTGGATACAAAATAACTCATTGTTTGAATATTACGAAGTTTGTGCATTTTTTGTAGTTGTAGTAATGTTTGTGTAGTTTGTGTAATTACGAGTTATGCAGGTTAAATTGGTACTCATCTGCATATACAGGCAGTGAGGCAGGTATCCACGTACTTTACACAATCTACACGTATGCTATTCTAACAAAGGGACTTATCATCCGAGAATAAATACTTATCTTTGTAATGAGTGCAGAATAGGATAGCACACCTTTATCCATACCATCTTATCGGAGATATTGGAGTGCTGGAATACTCACGATGCTGAAGATACCCGGGTTTATTAATAATACCTAAATATGACGTGTTACATGACATTACATTTTACATTTTTCTTTTTTTTTATGACACATCGTATGATATTACGATTTCGTTGTAGATGCTTACCCACCAGGAATACATGGGCGTTTTCCGACCGCAGTAAAAATCCTCCTGGCACGATAAGATAAAATACGGACGTCTTGTGCTCTTGTGTCATATCAGCTTGTCCACCACATACCGCACACCGCATCTGAGGACATAAGTCTCCTTGGCGGAGCCCTCATACACGGAAAATTTGCTCATAGTCGAAGGAGAAAATCTGCTCGAAGCGGCTCTCTTTAATCTGGTAGCCTTAGCATCTTTGCGCTGAAAGAAAGTAATCCAGAAGTACATAATATACGCTTCATTGGATCGAAAAAAGAGGGAAGTGAATTCTTCACTGACTGGGATTAAATTGATTGGACATGATCAATTCGCCGAAATGATTACAAAACTTTTTGAAAGCCTCGAAACTCTTTTTGGAAGCCACCGGATCTGTATATCCGACAGGACCTATAACAGGGCCACGGATAGTAGCGAGAAGCTCCGTTCGGTATTCATAGAGAAGGGGAAAGGGACAAGACCACAGGATGTGTTCAGAAGATTGGTTAGGATATCCGCAGCAGCACGAAGGGGATTCAACAATATTAAAATCCAATATTTTTTTATTAAATTTACCATGACCTGATAAAAATTACGTAGTCCAGTGATCGGAGATAACCCGAGAAGATTCTAAGCGCTGACAGATTGAAGGAAAAAAAGAAAGGTAACCCTCCCTGAAGGGAAATATTCCCATCGCGATTGCCAAGCATTAAGAAGAGCATTTAAAATCATTTTTTTAATATTCGATTGAGACATTCCTTCAGTTGGGAGTAGACGGACGCCAAAATCTTGGGTCATATCAGTCGTGTCCTCCTGTCTCGTGTCGTCGTGTGCCATGTACCAGGTACCGTGTATCCATGAGCAGAGCAAAATGAAACCTGAACCGCGAGTAGTGGTTACCGTAACCTGTAACCCGGTTCAAAAAACAAATAAAATGTTCTCTCGTTACCGCTTTGAATTAAAACATGTTTCGCTCGCAAGTTTTTTATTATCAGATGACAAGTTGATATTTGTTTTCAACTTTTATTTTTTACTCCATTTAAACACAATCGATTAAATCTAGACCTCGTATCAATTCCTCTTATCACAAAACTATAATCAATTGTGGAGTGCGGCTTCGTATGTGGATATTCTATATAAGTATATATAGTAGGTACCCACCACCTACCTAATAAAGGCGTAAATTTTTTTACTTTTTAAAAAAGGAATAACTCGCCAAGTCTCTATTTTAGAGGCTCGTCAGCAGGAGGAAATGAGAGGATGTGGAAGGAGGTTAAGATAATACACCACAACAGCCAGAGCAGTTAAGAAAAACATCTTTCGGGAATTTTTTTCTTACAATTGGCAGGAATCGAAACCGCGACGCCAGTTTCACAGTCGACCGTCTGACCAACTGCGCCACGGCACATGACGGCCCGCTGCGCTCGCTCATACTTTGGACTTGATTTTTCAATTTAGTAAGATCTAATTCGGCCCATAATGTAGGTTTATTTGTAAACGTTGTATTTTTGTTGTTATGGCGGCTATTTTCTTAAAATAAATAAATAAAAAAATACGTCACCGTTGAAATCACTAACATACGAGAAGTATGATGAAATTAAGGTACCAAGAGGTTGCCAGACATTTTTTACTCGTAAGAGGGTCGCGTGGTAAATAAACACTGCTTCAGGGGCTTTTATGAGAAAGTTCAGTGTTTTTTTTATTTTTAATTATTCATTAATAGACTATTAAACTACGCAATTTAAAAAAAAAACTATTTGTATGTATTATATATTATCAGAATGAATGATAACCGTACCCCAAAAAAGATTCTTTTAACCAATCCTTAAGGCAGACAAAGCAGAGGCAGATCAAAATTAAGATGGCTGGATGATGTGCAAAGTGTCATTAGAGCGTTTGGCCTGGCGAACTATAGAAGAGCCGCGGGGTGCAGGGACGAATGGAGACAAATTCTGGAGGAGGCCAGGGCCCACAACGGGCTGTAGCGCCACTGATGATGATATATTATCAGCGCTATGTTTTTTTAAGTTTTATTTTTTTTAATGACTTCGTGTGTGACGTCTCAAGTTCTCTTCCCCTTCTTCTCGATGCGTTCTGCTGATTGTCTTGCCAGTTGTCTTACCATAAATCGGAAATCGATGATAACTCTCTTATTACCGGTCGATTCGGAAGAACTAATGACATCGTGCGAAGTAATTCGTTTTCGTTAAAAAAATATTTTTTCCACACATTTTAAAAAAACTTTGCGGTGCAATTGAATGCTTTCATTTTTGCCACGCTTAAAAATACATTTTTTATGTCTATTTTCACGTAGGGCTGAACTTCCTCATTAAGTACTAATTGCTGTCTGTAGAAAAAGGTAGCCTTCAGAGAGCGTTCAGAATAGCACTACAAAGCGAATGGTTCATATGCCCAGAGTTTTATTACCTATAATCTTGGAGTAATAACCTAATAGAAAAACCATTCGATGATTATTGACCACGAAGTAAGCCAAGTATTACAGCGATACAACGGGCCGTAGGTACTCGGGTCAAAAATTTCAAGCGCAAACCGAAACAGTTCATTCTTAGAATTATAATATACAATTATATGTGTCCATTACACGTTTGTAATCTAAACCAAACCAAAAATTTGGAAAGCTTTTTTTCTAGGCTTCTCTAGAGAATTACTACTCTGAAGGGAACCTAACCTACCCTACCCTACCCAGCCTACCCTACATAATGTTTGCAGTCTGATATTGTCACAAACACAAACATCAAAATGAACGTGGTGGTTGTTTCTCTCTACCAAACGATGTATAATATATCTATTCATTATATAAGTCATAGATTAAAGATACCTACTCTTTCACTATTTAATGAGCATCTTCTGACTGGTAAATATTATACAGTGTTCGGACCATTCTTCAAATTATTTTTGTTCTCGGCAAAGCACCCAAATTTGAGTAATACATATGCCTTAATTTACCAAAGTTTAAATGAATGAGATAATTATTACTCTGAGCCCATAGTGCCAGGAAGGCAGAAAGGCAGAAAGGCAGAAAAGCAGGAAGGCCACACATGCACACATTGTACACCGCTTGTCCTTGAAAAGATATAGCAACCGCTACATCCCTTTCATTATCAAACCATTGTATTTGTGATACTCGAGTAATAAAACACTCGCCACTCTCTATAGTCTCTATTTATAATCTCCGAGTAACGCGACCGGCGCAATTGAACAAATATCTAACTCTAAAATGTGAAAATTGCACTTATGGTTTATCGATAAACCTTTACATATTTATACCCATATACATATCACTACTCGCTATTGTGAAACATGAACGTGATCATATCACATTCACCGGGTAAGGAAACATGACTCCAATAGATACCTACGTAGTACTTTCCTATGATTTTACGACGACGGTATTCTGAAAATAATTTGAAACCGATAAGCGAAGGTACCTAATAAAGAAATGGAGTTGCAAATTGATCGCAGCATGGAGATAAAACATTTTTGAGAGGGACATATGAAAGTCTAGGGATTAACACTGCTTCTGACCTATCATTGGCTTGTTTATGTCTCTAGGGAACTTTATTCGTACACTAAATGCGGTGTATATCGATCATCTATACCAGGGGTTCCCAACCTTTTTGTACTTAGAGCACATTCTAAAATATCGGTAGGGTGGCGGGCACCACCTATTTTTAATCGACAAAATCCTTCCATAACTTCTTATTTTCCCATAATTTATTTTCTTATATAATTTATTAATAAATAATAAACAAACAAGTTTCAAAATAGTAAGGTAGTAAGGTTATTATTCAAATTGCATACACAGAGAGAAATGTATTTACAAAACGTAAACAAAGTAAACAAAAAACACAAATACAAAGAAAACATTTTATATAAAAATATAATATCAATATGTCAATGTGATCTTTGGCATTGCATATCATTGGCCAGTGCCTCTAGGCAATAGTTAGGAGGGTATGACGACAATCCTGTCGGAAAACAATCCTAAAGATGCTCATCGGTGAGTCGAGATCTATATTTTGATTGTATTAAGTTCATGTTTAAAAACTATGATTCGCATAAATATGTCGAACCGAAAAATGATTCAATTTTATATGCAGCTTTTTTCAAAAATGGGAACTTTTCTCTGTTCATTGTATTCCAAAAGTCCTCTGATATAAAGGATTTTAGCAAAATATCATTCTTCAGGTCCAAAATTTCTAACTCTAGTTCTTCTGTCTTACCTTGAACAAAATCTGCAATACATGCGGCCATTTCCATTATATTTATTTGGCAAATAAAAGGATTGATTCAGAAGGAAACAATTGGCTCGATATGTGTAAACTGCAAAAATCTCTCTTCAAACTGTTTTTTTTTTAACATTTGAAGATGCTAAATAAATAATGACCCGTTTAATTCATTGTTACCTAGCATTTTCTTCATATGTGGGAAATGCTCAGGCTCGGCTCAGTTCGTGGCGTTCGTTCACTTCGGGTTTTCTGCGTGTACAACAAGGAGTGATGTGCAAAAAGCACTCCCCGTTCCAGGCTAGCGTGAAGAGTGCAGTCTGGCTCGCCGCTAGACAAGTTGCGACAAGTACTGTCAGCAAAGGAACCACTCATACATACAATATCGCGAACAAACCTTGGCACCAAAAAAAAATAAAACTCCGACAAATAAATAAAAATAATCCACATTGAAAAAATTCTGCCTCTGTCGAATAGTGGCGGGCACACACGTATCGTTCCGCGGGCGCCATGATGCCCGCGGACACGGGGTTGGGAACCTCTGATATATGCGCTTCGGGTGCCAGTCCAGGAACATGAAATATTGCAGTGTAGAACCACCTTCTAATCATGTCGAACCCGGGACCTCGAGCGTCCAGCGGTTGGTGCGTTCACTTACCATTCTCATCGGCCCTGGGTTCGATTTTTGGCAGTGTGGGTGGATGTGAAATGTCGGTTTTAAAGGTGGTTCTACACTGCAATATTTTAATATTCTCGGACTGCCACCTGAAGCTTAAGACTGCTCGCCTTACCACCCCTTTAAAAACAAATCTCTAGGCAATTGGAGTACAAATTCAGTCCCATATACACCACTGGGTGCGAAAAGGGACTGGCGAACTTCAAAATAAGGTTTTTCATGTTTAGTTGAATCTGTGTAATGACTTTCGTTACCATTAGTTGTTTTGTATCTTTGCCAGAGGACGATTTCTTGCATTCGAGAAAATTTTGATTTTTGAACTGACGGACGGTTGATTACAGCAGTTTAATTTGTTTCACGCGTATTTTTCTGAATAGTTTTTCTTATTTTTAAAAATAGTTTTGTTTTTATTAAAAAAATATATTATAATCCCCAAATATCAAACTGTTACAACTTACCTCGACCTCTGTTTCAACTTACCTCGGTACTAGGAGAGTTGTGACATAGGGAGTTTTTTCAGTTTGGCCGATTTTCTCATTGACCCCGATTATTTTGTTCAGGTTATATAGTGTATAAAATTGCCCACGTTAAAATATAACGTTCATTGAGGTAGCTCTGTTTTAGACTGAGATATACTAGGTAATGTAAAAACTGTTTCAGCCCTCCTCGGTCTCCCCTACTGCAGCAGTGCAGTACCTATAATATCCTTGGTCACTTGCTCCCATCTCTTCAATAAACTCGCGGGATTGACGACGAGCTGACATGACTGGCTTTAAAACTTCCGACAGTTGGACTGTTTTTCGGTCTGTTGTTTCGAAAAATAATCATACAGATCTAGCAGGACTCTACCGATTCTTCTCGTTTACCCTACGTACCTTCTGCAACTGCCGATGTTCGTGAATAGGTCATTAATTGAGGCACCTTGTTTTCATGGTATTATCTGTGATAATTACCGGAACGGCGATAATTGTAGGTGAGTATAGCTAACATTAAACGTATAGCATTGTAAAACCGGGTCGCTTGGATATCCGGGTGTTAGGCAATATTTACAAAAAAGATAAAAATGTATATCTTTTTTGTTTGTATTAGATAAAAAAAAGAAAGAAAATTGTTACGACAGTTCCTTGGTGACATCAGAAAATAAATTGGTTTAGTCAACAACGTTTGGATGGATTTCCGCCCTAGGCTGTTATTTTTGAGAAGGTTATATGAAGTTTTGGCATTTACGGGGCTCATGACCTCGGTTCCTCGGACCTTTGGTTCAGTTTGATGAATCCCACCCACACGATAAAGGTTTCAGCTCTTTTACTTCACAAAAGTCAACAGATGGCAGAGTTTAGGAAATGTGGATGTTTAAACATAGACTGATCGGTGAATGTTACACAGTGTGTAAAGTTGCCATTTAAACCAGCCAATGACAGGTTATAAGCCCTGTACTGCTCAGTGAGTGGGCATTGGGTATGTGCCGTGGACTGACGAACTTGCTTCAGGTCAATGCACTGCAGGCTGCAGGCTACAGGCTACAGGTAGGCACCGGGTACACAGTTTGTACTTACTGCAGTATCTAATAATATATTTAATTGTTTTATATATTATTTTATTCTTATTCTTCATTTCTTTATTTTTTATATACAATTTATATACATATAAGGGCGGGCATATTGCCTTAAGACAATTTCTTTTTACCTATCCAAACCGTGCAGTTTGAGAAAATTACAAGTAGGTACATGGACATATTGAATCTTACAATTTTATACAAAAGTTAAAAACATAGATTAACCAAAAAAAAATTTAAAAAATAACACTGTACTATGAAGATAGGAGAGGGGATGAGAAGGAAAGAAGAAGGATAAAGGAACAGTTTAAATATTAAGATAGTGACATTTCAATCTTGACTAGAATGTAAATAAAGAAGGGGCTTCTCTAACATTAATGGGTATATTATTCCACAAAGAAAGTGAAAGAGGAGGAAAGAAAATTAGAGCGATGAAAGGGTATTAAAAGGGTTCACTCGTTACTAGAACGAAGAGATAGTCCATGTTGTGATAAAGGTTGGAAGAGCTCTCTCAGATAAACAGGCGAAGTGGGATTATTTGAAATATATATATTTATATGATCGAATGTGAATGTTTCTTCTATGCCTGATACTGAGCCAGTGTAGTTGCGTGCGATATTCGGTTATGTGGTCAAATTTGCAAAGATCAAAGATATAACGGATACAAACATTCTGCAATCATTCCCACGCTCCTAAGTAAAACATTGCGGATGAGGACATTGTGGATATTGTGGACATCACCGGACGCCTCTGAGAGATCGGCAGCTGCCCATGCGACGATGAAACTCCTCGAGATGTCCCTCACCTGTTGATGCATTGCCCCCTTTTCAGATTTCAAAGACATGAGCTGGAGGCGCGATGCACAGGCCTGGGTGAAGATCTATGCGACATCCCACCGGTGATAGGTAATAAAGAACTCACACGAGAGGTAGTATCATACATGATAAATATAGTGCGGGCAATTGGTAAAATAAACTAAAGTAGGGAACAAAATGCCGAACACTCCTCTAGTGGAACGGAAGGCCTGTGGACTACTGCCAACAGGATGGCTTCTCCTGAAGAGTTTTAAGTGGTTTCCTCTCCACATGAGCAAATGCTGAGAAGTTCCTGATTAGCCAACATTAATATATCCCTCCTGATCCCAATAGTTTAGATAAATGTTAAGATATTTAATTGCAGAAAAATCCACTTTTAGAAATTTAAACCTTGTATATTACAAGGAAGGTAAATAATAAAGCAACTCTCATATAAAAAAAAACATTTGAAAATGGTTTTCATTTTTATTTTAAATAGGCTTCTGTAATAAAAAGTGCTCACTTCAAAGCGATTATAAACTCCAATAAATCCCAATTCAAGCAAAAAATGCTGGCTTGAACATGAATTTTGCGTGACTTTTGGAAATCACCTAGACGGTACACTCAACGATCGTCTGTATGTATCTACCGATCTGTAACGATCAACTACAAAGCCGGCTCCTATAACGTCTCGACACATACACTCTGAAAGATAGTAAAACAGATGGAAAAAATATAATAACTTAATTATTTTTTTAGAGTCGTAACTTTCTGACGCATATAATCTGTGTCTGACGCCTAGATACTTTTATTTGTTAATAGGAGAGAACCTAGCGACATTATTTCCACATTTAGGCGTTCGTTCGCATTTAAAGTGACAATTATGTCGGAATTTAATTCGACTTTGAAACTTACTTATTTCTCTTTCATATTTTTAATAGGCGTTTAAGAAAAAAAGTGCCACACTCAAAACGATTAAATTTTTTAATAAATCATAATTAAAGGAAAAATTACTCGGTGGAACCAAATTTTTAACACTTTTAATGCGTAGATAAACGTATCGAGGGGTTCTAAGACTCGTCGGAATAAAATTATGTACTTACATTAAAACCTGATGGTGGGGGGTATCGATACCTTTGTAGTCGGTCGGGAGACTTTTATCTTCAACTATGACGTCATACTGAAGCTTTTATTATATTTATTTAGTGCGTAGATATGTGTTCCGTGACGTACGCTTCCCCTTGTTTCGTATCGATATGCCTACACAAAACTTGAAGGGGGGGTCGGTAGTGTATCTTCGTAATCGCTAGAGAGAATTTATCTTCAATTATACCGTCAAGGTGAATGAATGACGTCTTTATCTTCCCATCATAATCGAGCCCGGGCCCCTGGAGGTTCGGCCCCCATGGCCCCCGGAAGTTCGGCCGCACAGGCCGGGGCCGAGAGTGCCTACAGCGGCAATGCGGCCCTGACTGAGCTCGTAACTCGGAGAATACCTACGATGATTAACGTCGTTTTTAGTTTTGTTTTTGCGGCAAATTATCTTGTTTTGTGACTTGTAGCTTCTAGGTACATACTCGTATTATATCCGAGGCGTGACTTCATTAGCCGTGTCATTTCATACGTAAATTGTCAAATACAAACCACCTACAGACATGCAGAGTAAGATGTATGTACATTGTACATGTTACCGATATTAGTCATAGGTTGTTAGATTCATTCATGATACTACGACACCTGACGACCTGACGACCTGACGACCTGACACGAAATACACGAGTAATTCCTCCACATTATACTATATTATTCATGTGCTCGGAAGGCACTGGTCGATCGTTTAAAGCTGGCGCGTTCGCAAAACTTATACAAACGCATTGTGTACCTAGTATCTGTGAATAAGCATATGGTATGACATCGCACGGCATACGCATTGTGAAAATAATCTCTGTCTCTCTCGCTCAGACGCGCTTATGAGCGTGACACAGACTACTATTGCTTTGTTGGTTGCTAATGATACGGAAATAAAAGAACACAGGATGATCCCGCTTTCGTCTGAATTTCGCTGCAATTCTTCGTAGTAAAAATATACTAATATATATTTAATGTAAATATAAAGTTTATATTTTATTATATTTAATGTTTTTAGCCATGGATTAAAAATACTGGTTTATAAATGTATTTTTTTTACTTAACTAATCGTGTATATGCCGATTATCTAGCGCTGGCGCGTTCACAAAACTTACACAAACACATTTTGAATGCGCAGAATATTTATTTTAAAAACTTTCATATTCAATTGAAGTCAAATGTGCCATGTTCTTTTTGATCTATTTTGTATTAGAGCAAAAAAAAACTATCAGTTAAGAAAGTTTAGTAATTTTATTTAATAACGTATCGCTCCCAAATTTTTTTTTGACGATAACGGCGGCAGAAAACTAATCTTTTTATTATTTAGTTAGTCGAAAATGATGAACACAATATATTACTATAAATAAAAAATTTACTTGTGTAAAAATAAATTAATATATATAATTTTCTTGAGCAATTGTATTTTTTTCTCATATAAACAAAGCTTCTAATCCAACACTGATTTTAAAAAAGATAGCACATTTGGTTAAAACTTAATATGACCTTTTTAAAATCAACACCTGTAGTTAAATGCGTTTGTGTAAGTTTTGCGAACGCGCCAGCTCTAATTAATCGACCAGTATACTATTGAGTTTGATTCCCAGATCGGTCAACATAAAATACATCTTATTATGTACATGCGGGCAGCGGGCATCCTATCGGCGTCTGAAGCATTTATAAATTGAATCTTGGTATACTGTTTTTTACAATATTTGAGTTTGTTCAGTTTGTTTATTCAGTCAGATGAATCTCTTCACAACAATAAAGGTTTCAGCTCTTTAACTTCACTAAAATCAACAAATGGAAGAATCGAAGAAATATGGATGTTCAAACATAGGCAAAATGGTGAATGTTACATGGTGTGTAAAGTGGCCACTTAAACCAGTCAATGACAGGTCATAAGCCCTGTAAATGCCTAGACTTCCATATTCCCTTATTTTAGGTATTCTCCATCCCTGTTGTAATTTGTTAATCTACTGTTTTTTGTTCACCGACGCCGCTCGAGCCTCGAGCCTCGAGCACTCCCAACTCTCTACCCTTTACTTCCCAACCACTGTGCAGTGTGCAGTGTGCAATCTTCGGATAGTAGAAAAAGATAAGAGAAAAGAACGACTTTTTTTACACGTCATCATTTTACACTTATTTGAATTGTATAATGTGTTCGAGTTGCTAACAGCTTGCCCACCACATACCGCACACCGCATCTGAGGACATAAGTCTCATTGGCGGTACCCACATACATGGAAAATTTGCTCATTGTGAAACGAGAAAAGCTGCCCGAAGCAGCTCTCTTCAATCTGGTAACCTTAGCATCTTTGTGCTAAAGGAAAGATCCAAGATCCTTCAATCTTGTAACTACAAAACGTTAAACCACTGGTACAGTTTAAAGTAGGTTTGAGGTCTTGGATTAGCATGGAAGGAGCAGATAGACACATTTAAAAAAAAAAAGAAAAATGCATACTGAAAATAAATCATATTTCCGTATTTCGTAATTTTCTTTTCTTTTCTTTTCATGGTCAAGTCATACCATATATATGTGCTATAAACTATTTAATATTTAATAAAGGAATGGCCCACGCTCAGACGCTGTAGTCTTTGTGGGCATTTTTTCCATTTCATGTTATAGCTTTAATTTTAAGATGTATTTTTTTAAAGTGTATTTTTGTAATTATATTTCTATGTAAATAATATATGTATCGAAAAATAAACAAATAAAACAAATAATAAGGTACCTAAGTTCTTGTTTATGTTTGAATTCGAAAACATAAAATAATGAATTATTTTTAAATATAGAATTCTTTTAGCAAATGTCAAACTCTGGTCAGGAATGCGATTTTCAAAAATGTATAGAATATCAGTTGATATTATTTTAGTATAAACAAAAATCCATTAAAAATAAATAAATAAATGGGGAGAAGTTATAAGGAATTCAATAAAATAATCTCAACACAAAAAAACAAAAAACTCAACACTAAAAAAACATTTTTTTTTTAAAACAAAAAAATAACATCCATACTTTTTTTGTATACACATTTTCGGCGAATGCAACCCTGGTGATGAATAAAAAAAACATTTACGCTCCTAACTTTATTTGTACTTAATGAATTGAAGATTTTATGAGCTTTAAACCTTTTTTATCTTTATTTTTATTTATCTGAAAACCGCACGTAAATCGGTCTGGTAGTTATTGAGTAAAGCCCTCCGAGCGCTCGTGTGCACTAAATAAATAAATAAGATGATATCATAATCGTTAATAATAGTACCTACCTAGGTTTAAACAAAATTCACTAGATATCACTGCATGTCGGCCTCGTTCGATTCCCGGCATGGTTGATATAAAATATTTATTAAATAGTCCCTGGACTGGTACCTGAAGCGTGAGACTGATCATCTCACCTTTATGTAACATTTGCTTTTGCCGCGAAAGGGAATGATGTGAGATATGACTTAATTCGGTGGCACAGACTGTCAGTTGTTAAGTGGATCCGAGGACCGAGGAACTGGCGGCCTCCGTGGTGTAGTGGTCAAGACGCTTGACTTACACACGAAAGGTTCCGGGTTCGATTCCCGGTGAGAACACAAAAATTAAAATGTGACTTTTCTCAAGCCTGGGTGTTCTGTGATGTAATTCACAACTGTAATTGGGTCTCCTGGCCTGTTGCGGTGCAAAAATAAATAAATAAACTGAGCAATGCAAGAGGTACCTAGTAGACGTATCTCGTGTCCTATTGACCCCCCTAACGCCAGCTTGTTACTTCATACCTGTGGGGTTAATTGGCCATTCCGGGTGTTATTATCACGATTGTTATTTGTTATCTACGTCTGAGTTACACGTCATCACCTGATGCGGGCGCTGGGACATAATATAGGTAATAGGTGCTGCCCACTGGCCACTGGCCACGAGTAACTCTTCATTTTGCACTTGTACCCTGCGCCGCGCCGGAGCAGTGCTTGCGGCCTATGTTACCGTGTACTGTTGTAATTACTGAGAAGTACTTTCGCCTGAGTTCGATAGGGATCATGTTAGGATCTGTCTTAGGATTTTGCCAGTAGTGTCTTGATAATTTGATGTTCCTCTGTGATTTGGTATAGATACGTATTGTTTTTCTTCTGTTGCTCGAGTGCATGTTGTATAAGGCAAATTATTCTAATGTTTCCTATATGTATTTGGGTTTCGTGTCGTTGTTTGATTTGTTTGTATTACTACGTTCTTATTCCTTTCCGAGGCGGGATCTGGAGCGTGCGGCCGCGGTCTCAATTTAGAACTAACACTGTATTCCTTCACTGTCATACTGGGAAATTAAAAAAAGGTGATTGTGCTGACCTTGTGTATTTGATTGATCACAAATTGACAATACTGCAGCGAGGGGTACAATGAAAGCTTTTAAAGATTCTTTGTTTTGTTATTTTCGCGGTTTGATTGTAAAGAAATATTACATTTTCGCTTAATTAGTTTTTAAAAATTGATATTAATATGCGAAACTGAAGAAAGACTCAAGTCTTTATGAAGAGTTTCGGGAAAGGGGTGGATGCTTTCATTGTTGTAATTACGTAGGAAGTAGGAATGCTACAGCAGAGGGGTGGACCAGCGATCGGCGCCCATGGGAGTCCCAGCATCAGCTATGTTCCAGGCACTATGCTTCGAGTGCAATAATTTTTTCGCAGTCCAAGTCCAATAGTCCAAGAAGTAGTATAAAAATTGAAAAGTATTTCCGGGCGTTACTTAGTATCTAGGTGAAATAAATTCGTCTGAAACTCACCCGCAACGATAAGGTTTCTGCTCTTTAAATTCGCGAAAATCAACAGATGGAAGTAAAAAATATAGATGTTCAAACATAGGCAGAATGGTGCATGTTACATTATGGATAAAGTGGGCACTAGACTTCCATATTCCCCTATATAAAATGTTATTTATCTCTATTGATATTTAAGTTTAATTCCACTTTGTTTTAAAATTTTCCCCAGTGACCGACATCGTCAGATAGGTGGAATACTAAACGTTAAATTCAAGTACATTTTTGATTTAAAACATCATGAAAATTCATTTTTACGTATGTTTTCGTTACATCCATTCGAACAAACGTTGGAGCATGCGGACATCATCAAATCCTAGAGGCCCTATCACCACTCACCAGCCGGCACTTTCGCCTCCTCCCGCATCAATGCCGTGTCCCTTGATTCCGCCGAATGAGGCCGAAAGGTCGTCATCAGCGCTCTCCGGGGACGGCGCGGCGGGATGGCGGGATGGCGGGAATCCGCGGGCGTGAAGAAGAGGCTGCTCGGGTTAACGCTCTCCAGAAATATTGTTTTTTATCGGTTAATCCAAATTTACGTGGAAGCGTATTAAACAATTTGGCTGAAAAATAATCCTAGGACCATTGTCCAAATGTTGTGTTAAAGGAGAAATATTGACAGCGACATTATTTTTAGGTAAGCAGGAGGCTGACGATGTCCATCTTTTAATCAATCTAGCAAAATAATTTTCCCTCAGCGAAAAGAGCATAAAAACTGACTGGAAGCCTTTGAGATGTAGGTGTTTAGAAGGATCCTCAGAATTCGATGGGTGGACAGAGTCCGTAATAAAGACGTAGATGCACGAAGAATAATAAATTGTAAAAACAATTAAAACCCGAAAGTTGTAGAATTTCGGACACGTCAAAAGACACCCAGAGAAATGTGAGATCCTGCACCTCATCATACAAGGCGACGCGAGCCGAGGGGAGCCCGGGAGGAGAACGACCCGCGGCAGCGGTATGCCAAGGCTTCGGTGGAGCTTTTCCGGGCAGCCCTTAATAAAGTGATGATAGCCAACATGATCGCGGACGTCCGAGAACGGGCATGCATATCCAGTAGCTCAATCACAAATAACTAGTCTTGCTTAAAAACTTGCTAAGCATTTGAGCGATCACAATGAACATGCTTAAGCTATCGCAGTCATATTATCATGATGATTTAAAAAAAAACTAATGTTAATAATAGTAATCTATGTATCTTAAATCAAATGCCTTATCCTTATTTTTGTGTATGTAAATTAATTTTAGTCGATTTTATTATATCTTATATGTTTTTAATTTCTCTTTTCTTTTCTTTAAAAAAAATGTAGTTTCTTATGTTTAACTCAATTTTATTTCTTTATTCTTATCTTTCACTAAAATTAATCTTTATTATTACTTAAATTGATTTTACACACTTATTTTATATAATTTATGAAAGATGGTGGAGTTCTATAATTGAGATTATATATAAAGAACGTTAGTTATGCTTACTTAAAAAATGTATGTATTTTATGTATTCTTGTTGAGCTTCCAAATAAATAAAAAATATAAAAAAAATAAGTTAACGCGTGTGTAATCTCTAGTCCACGCTCGTGTCGGTTTGTTTTTTGTTTTCCTCGTAAATAAATACAGTTCATTGGTGAAAAATCGGCATTTACTTTAAAAAATACATCCAATAAAATAGTAAGGAGTATCTAATTCAAAAAGTGAAATTTAAATTACAATTACTATGGTGCTTTTCTTGACATTTGGCTTACCGACTGCCGGCTAAATGCAATAAATAGCGTAATAAATAATAAATAAATTAATAAAAAAGGCAGTTTTGGAATATTTACACCGCTGAAATTAAAATATGTGATTGCGCAGCAGGATTATACGTTGCGAAACGTAAATATTAGAAATTGTTATCACGTCGCTTATTAGCACGTCGATAGTTATTTATGATTAAGCTACTGTTGAGAGAGCATTTACATTATGAGGAACTTCAGCCTCACTGGAAATTAATTGGATACAAAAAATGATTTCTTAAGCGCGGTAAAAACAAGAGCATTATACTCGTATGCGGCAAATTTTCTTAAAAATGTACGAAAAACACATTTTTTATAAAAATGAACTACTTTGAACGACGTCACTAGTTCATATGAATCAATCAATGACGAGAGAGTTGTGGAAGCTTTTCTCGCCGTAAATATAGCCAATTGAAACGTGAGACGTCTGTTAGCTAGTCTATCAGAAATTTCTGGTATTCATCTGCTATTGCTAATTTTCTAATATTTGTTTCTTCCTGGAAACTTTTACAGCTTTATTCGTATTTTTAAAATTTTTATATATATAATTCTTCTGTACGTGTGATGTCACTGAACTCCTCCTAAACGGCTTAACCGATTTACGTGCGGTTTTCAGTGAAACGTAGATAATTTCCTTATAATTTCTTCCCATTTACTTCTTTTTACTGACTTTTTGGTAAAACTGAAGTAGTAATAAGTGACATTTAATACATCTAAAAAAATAGAATTCATGAATAAAGTGACCCCTGTGGGTGAGAAGAGTCGAGTTTGACATTTGCGAAAAGAATTCTATATTTGAAAATTAATTATTTTTTGTTTCGGAATTTAATCATAAACAAATACCTAGGTTTGCTTTTCATCATTATTTTCCGACAACGAGTGAAGTCCATTACGCATATTAGCTACTGGGCATAGGTAATATCATCCATCAATATGTGTTTATCAGATCAGCAACGGCCAGCTTCGGGACTCCGGCAGAGGCAGAAATACCGAGGAAAGGTGTCCTTGTGGCAATAGGAAGTGCATATTATCCTATACAGAGTACAGAGACGGTAACTAATCACAATCGCGAATATTTAAATAGAGATAGTTGTCGTGTGACGTCACACATTCCTGCCACCTCCCACCGTCCCCCGCTAGTAACATTGTTGATCAAATTTAATTGGCAACTTGCACCAATGGAGCGTGTAACTCAAAATTTATATGAATTTACGGAAAATTTGAACGATACAAGATACACATATCGATCAATCTCTTCTGCCTCTTTGTAACACAGAATACAGAACCCGAGACAGCTCTAATATTATACACTTTGGTATTAAACAAGACGAAGAAATACCTACTCGAGTTGAGAGGGGAAAAGGCTATAAAAAACAAAGAAGAAGAAGTACCTACATACTTAGATAGGTACCTGTTTCACATTCAATTTATTATTTTGATTACAAGGTTCCGTAATTCCTTGTAATCAAAATAATGAAATAAATTCATTTAAACACAGTATGATGTAATAAATGGGTTTATATGCATGCGTATTATTTTTTTCAATCAAATGTAATATTTACATATTGTAACTTTATACTTAACGTTTCTACCTCTCTAATGTATCAAGATTATCTTAATATTAACTCTCTTCAAGATGATGTTTGGACAACGGCAAGGCAGGAGGCCCTACAACAGTGGTGAATTACAGCACAGAACACCCTGGCTTGAGAAAAATCATCGAGGCCGCCCAATTTAATTTTCACGAGAACAAGATGAAATTAATATCTCGGAAAAATGCAATGAGCCCGTTTTAGCCGTGTACTACTACTACTACTACTACTACCATCACGCAATTTCCCCGTAGGGGTAGGCAGAGAGAATGGACCGCCACACACGTCTATCCTGGCATACAATCCTACCCTTCGTTAATTTGTGTGTAGACGCGACAAGACAAGACATCTGTAAAAATACAGACCCTAACATACCCAATACTACAATAATTAATCAATAGCTATCTAGGAACTAGGAACCTACATTATCTACATGTGCCCATGTGGATATGTTTGGTACGGAATAACTTTAAAAAAATAAATTTCATGTAAACAAAATCCATTACAAAAGATACAATATTTAAAATAAACCAAAATTATAGGCCAATTACAGTTTTCGCACATAACTTAAAACAATCTTTGTTTTGTATCCGTATCACTCCATTAAAAAAAAAAAAACAATAAGAAAATTTAAAACATTTTTCGTCATGATGCGGTCACAAAAAATCTTTTCGCCAACGGATTTTACACGGAGCACCCCCGGATAAGTTTGTTTCTAAGCAAAATAAAATAAATAATTAAATTTGTTGCAACAGAGAGGGAACACATTTTTGAGAAGGTAATATGGGAGTCTGGGCATTTACAGGGCTTATGACCTGTCATTGGCTGGTTTAAGTGGCCACTTTACACACTGTGCAACATTCACCATTCTGCCTATGTTTGTACATCCACATTTCCTAAACTCTTCCATCTGTTGACTATATTGATTTATATGGATATGAACAACTCCCTAGGGAGAAAATCTAGCCAGTCTGCAAGCATTTGGACGTACTCAAAACATTATTAAAATAAATATTATTTATTTATTTATTTATTTTTGCACCACAACAGGCCAGGAGGCCCAATTACAGTGGTGAATTACATCACAGAACACCCAGGCTTGAGAAAAATCACATTTTAATTTTTGTGTTTCCACCGGGAATCGAACCCGGAACCTTTCGTGTGTGAGTCAAGCGTCTTGACCATTACACCATGGAGGCCGCCGAATAATATAAAATAAGTAATCAAAAATAATAATAATATCAAAGTAAGTATTCAAAATAAATAATATAAAGTTTGTTGAATAAAGTTAGATCAATTTATTTTTTTTATTTGCCGTAAGTTTATGCGGGTAAAATATGACCGATGCACTACCTATCCTATATAGGTAGGCTTTTTTTTTTTTAAATAAAAATCTTAATTAGCATAAAAAACAATACATAAAAAAAATAGAACACTTAAAGTTGAACTTGCCAAAAAAGAGTTGTTTGTGTCTTGTGTTTGGCAAGTTTACAAAATAATATAAAAAAGAAACCAAAAATGCAAAACAAAATAATACAATAAATATAAAATTAAACAATTGTAAAAATGGAGAAAATTTAACACTAATAAAAAAATTAGTAAAAACACAAAATTTATAAATTGATATACACAGGCACATATTATACATACATACATTTTTATTTTCAAAATACAGTTAATGTCAATTGAAGCTTTTCAATAACTTATTCTTTAATTTTCCGTAATTTCTTTCTTGACGTAGATTTTGTTGTAAATTATTGAAAAGCTTTGTATCATATGAATTGTGAGCACATTGATTATAATACCGAATCTCGCCACGAGGAAAAACAAGAATAAAAGCTAGCTAATAAATGAATATACTATTTATACACAAACCAGTATTGTTTCGTCTAACTAGTACCTAACTAGTACCGAGGTATATTATACCGACTACAACTTGCCGTCATATCAGATCTCTCTGTCTGCCTCCCGCGTGTCCTCATTGTAACACTTATTCATGACATTCATCAAAGAAAAAGCTCGAAAGATGCTAGGATTTATATTCGGAATATGTAAACTTTTAAAATCTGTATCATCGATAATTTGTTTATACAATTCATTAGTTCGCGGTAATTTGAATTTGGATCTGTAGTCTATTCACCACATTACATAATTCACATTCATTTAATTGAATCTATGCAAAAAAAAATTCTTCGTATCCCAACATTTAAATGTAACCTGGGCAGTACTCTTCGGTCTTATGATCAGCGCCTAGAACATTTTGGTCTAGATAGGTTGGAATTTAGGAGACAGATTTTAGACTTGATATATCTTTATTAAATAATTGTAATGTTGATTCTACATTTTGTTTAGATAATGTACCCCCGAATGTCCCGAGTCGGCGATTGAGATCGTACACAGCATTTTTTCTTCCAACCTTCAATAATAATATGGCGCACTTTATGTTAATATTGTATAATAATGTAGAAAGTAATGCTGATATTGATTTATTTAATGATTATAGAAAAACTGTAACGCAATTGATAAAATCAAATAGTCACTTATGTTAAGTAAAATAATTTATAATAACCTGTTTGTAATAATTTATTGTAATAACATTTATAACACAATGTAATTAAATTAAGCTAGCCAATTTAAAAAATATCTATTATAAACTTTTTTTTCTCTATATTTGTACATGCTGTGTTCACATATAATTGACGAACAATATCTAAAATAACGATTTGTGATTATTATACCAATGTCATGTGATTGTTTATTGTTTGCGAACCAAAATAAATAAAATAAATAATGACCGGACCATCGACGCACTCTAGATAGCGGAGTTTTCGGGGTGGAGGGAGTTTTAATACGGAATCCATAAGGATTATGAATAGGAGTGTCATAAGTCACAAGTCACAAGGACGCAGCCTTGTCGAACTTCAGCGGTGACTCCGAATCCAAACCGGTCTCTGACAACTGACAACACGGTTAATTCTAATCCGGCATTCGCTATTCGAGTGAAGGGCTTTAATTAGTTCGATAATTATTATTCTTGATATCCCACGACGCTTCTAGTATTTTCCAGAGTCGGTTGTTGCCTGTGCGGACGATCTACGAAACAAAAACCTGAGGACTTAGTCACTTACTCATCGGGTTCGTTTGTCAGGGCTCGCCACTTGCCACTCCGGCAGGGTGCAGCGACAGACATCTCCTTGTCACTTGTCAGTGGCCATCCTCGAATCATTCTCAACGCGAGTTAACCGCATTTGCGGGCACCGCAGCAGATGAGGATCATCCCGCACCTCTCCACGATTGCTGTTCATGTCATCTCCCTCCAGACACCCCTACCCTTAGTCTATTGAGAACTTTCTACGTAGGGAAGTCCAAACCTGAGGAGATATTTAGTTTATGGTATTAAAGAGGATATTTTTATTGCAGTTATTAAAAAAGCACGAAATCGTGAGGTTTTATAAGATACTCGAGGCTTCTGGTGAAAATTATTCCAAGAAAAAAGCGACTAGTTCATTTTTTTGCTCTTCAAATGGCAACTGACTGCGCCAAAACGCGTGATTTTGACAAAAAACTAGACGCGTCAAAAATGAGAACGTAAAAAAAAAATTCGGTATCGTAAAAAAACAGAGATTGATTCTATAAATAATAGTGATAAGTTTTTTATTATATAAAAAAAAGACGAGAGATAATTTAATCCACGAATTTGGAATATCCAGTGACCGGTTTCATCGCTTTCGCGACATCTTCGAGACTGGTATCTTTATTAAGGAGTTCAATGTATTTATACAAAACAGAGGTAAGGATAGATAATTCATAGTTATTTGAAAGTAAATTAAATAAAATTATTTTTATCTTCAGGGTCATTATCTTTTTTTTTTCGGGTTAACATTAGTTATTTATCAGAGTTATTATCTATCCTTACCCCTGTTTTGTATAAATACATTGTACTCCATAAAGATACCAGTATCGAAGATGTCGCGAAAGCGATGAAACCGGTCACTGGATATTTCAAATTTATGGATTAAAGTATCACTCGTCTTTTATTTATATAATAAATTACAATGAACTTCCATCAAGAATTTTCACTTACAAACTTAAATAGTGATAAGTCCCACATGAGAACAGTTATACCGAGTGGGCTAAAACAATAGTTTTTTTACCGACGAATAACTACGTTAGGTGCCTTCTGAACGATTTTTTTTACAAAATTTTGTCAAACGGCAAGCGACCGCATTCGGATTTTTCACTTAAAGTAAATAATAGTAAAAATGTAAAAAAAAATAATATCTATTCTTCCGTAAGGTCGTGTAGTGAAAACTTCGAAACCGAGGCTAAACGCTACTTACCTACCTGCCTACTATGATGCATTATGCATGCAGCGTGCAGCATGCAGCATGCAGCGTGGGCAGCATGGCTGAATAATATTTTACTATATTATAAACATCGAGGATGTGAAAAATTATAATTAAATGTATTATTCGTGCAGCCAGGTCAGGTATAGCAGTAGCCGAGTCCAATATCTACTAGGTTAATTAGTGCCGTAATATGACATTCGGCCGAGTAGTTGTGATCTCGTGAGCGTTACCATCGTTACCCACAGGCAATATAATATACATACAATGGTGACGTAATGTTATGTTTTAACCCTAAGACTGCTAAACGACGATATATCGTTGTTCTTAATCCGGGTCATAAAACTCTAACAAGATTGTTGCCGCCGTCATAATCCCCAAAAGGATAAATAATTTCGGGAACTGCTTGTTGCAATTGTCCGTCAGTAATATAAAACACCTTCAAAAAATAAAAATAACTTATGCGACGGGTTATTATTTAGTTTCGTACACTTGTACCGGTTTCATACAAATTGGTTTCATTTTTAAGGGAGTGAAACTATTTATTTATATCCGCCTCGTGGCGATATTGTTAGCGCGTATGAATCAGGCCTTAGTTTGATTCCATTACGGTTTGAATTAGAAGTGATGAAAAAAATGGAACTGCTGTTTAAAAACAGTTACCCTTCTGTAACACCTAAAAAAGTTTCACAAAAATAAATTAAAACGTTTAAAAAAAAAACTAAATCACCAAGCGCAGAAATAAAATTAAAAAAAACAATTCACTGTGCGCAAAAAATGCAACGCCCCGTCGCACTCCGTACCGCGCTTCGCCGTACCGCATAACTTCAGATATTTATCCGTTATACCTACTATTCTCTTCTAAGGTGAATTTAATTTTGTCATTGAACGTGTTTATAAAATTAAGAAATGGCGTTAATTGACGTTCTGTTCCAGTCCAAATACAAACAATATCATCAACATAGCGTTTCCATGAGAAGACATTGTTAATTAAAATATTATTACAGTTTAATATTTTACTCACGATGTTGTCTAAAAAGATATCTGCAACTAAAGGCCTTGTTGGACTTCCCATCGCGAGTCCGGAAGTTCGGTTATAATATTTATTATTAAATTGGAAATAATTTTGATTTAAGCAAATGTTAAACAAACTTCTTAAATCATTTGATATACAAATATTTAATAACAATTATTAAAATATTTGACCACAAAGTTAATGCTTTAAATATTAAAAATAATTATATTTACATTTCTAAAAAATATCTGTACTTTCATTCACAGTAATTTCTGTGCAATCAAATATTTTTTTCATTACACGCGACGCGTATATTTCTGCATAGTATCGCATCTTAATATGATAAAAATCCCTTAGAAAAAGAAGGCCCGTAAACCTAGAAATAATGTTTATTGTAATAATGTAGTTATGTAAGAAATATTTAATAAGTATTTGTTATAATTGTAAATATATTAGTTAATATACAATGTAATATTAACTTACTTAAGTAAATAAATAAATAAAATAAGAAATTGCAATATTTTATATTCTGTGTTATTAAATTACATTCCTGTTTCTACTAGAGATGTTTGCTTCTGCTTTTCTTAATTATGTTTTACGATGAAAAAAGTTCCGTGGACTCAACATCAGCGAGTGAAACGTGAATAAATCGACAATTTTAGTCTGGCTTTTTTGTATGAAGATTTGGATAGGTTTGTATATATATTTGTACACCCTTAAAATGGCGACAGTTTATACTATATAATGGCTCAACAAAACTTATTATAAAAAACGAGATATTGTGACTTAGAAGAAGATTTAAGCATTACGATCAACTAAAAAATAAGGCCGTACCATATTTACAAATACGTTAAATACCTATTTAAACGTTGACTGTTTTCACTGATTTCATGATCTTTGGAATTTTTTTCACTAATTTACAAGATAAAAATAAAAAAGCAGAACGTATCAAGCCCTAGAAAAAAATAATAATTTGACAACGTATTTTTTAAATTTAGCTAGGGCTTCTACAAGTACTTTAAATATCCCATCAAAATATCACATTTTAGCATTTTTCAGGCCAATCCCCCTTAACCTCTAACGAAAACTGGGACGTTTTTCAATAATGCCAGGTATTTATGGCTAAATACCTCATCCTTGTATTATTAAGTAATTTTAATTATTTTATTTAGATACGCTTAGTCGTAAGAAGTAAGTTAAAATTGATAAAACAAAATAATTATGTAGCGTGTTTTCCCCGCTTGTATACCCATCCAGTAATTACGAAAATATGCGAGTAGATGTATTTCAGTTATGAACACTAATTTAATGTTAATTGCTTTAAGGTAATCTTGTCATATTTATTATAATCCAATAGCTCTTATCTAAAGAGGTGCGTATTTTACCAGAAAACCCCGTCATTAAGAATATAAACAAATAAGCAAAGTCCACAATACATGAAAATATTTCACCAATTTTACCATGGAACCTTATGATTGTCAATTAGGACGTTTGAAAAGTAAAGTATTCAAAAATAATTACTTGTTACATTTATTCTAATGGGTACCTACAGCAATGGGAAATAAATAAATGTGTTATCTGTTCGGTAGTAATTATTATTCTACAAACTAAACAAAAACAAATAAATCCTCACGGAGGGGGCGGAGTAGGCAGAGAGGATGTCACGTCATATCAATATGTCTCTGCACAAACTGCAGCTCACCTCATCTGTAATGGTAACTGAAACTCACTCAGTGTAATCTATGAACGTACACTTGATTGAATTTTTTATACAGTTCCTTTATATATTTATCGAAGCGAATCTCTTCTCACAAAGGAGGATGCTTATCATCTTGTTTTGTTTTTTCTGTATAAAACGGAATCTTTTGACTCATGCACTAAGGTTCCTATTGCTAATACAGCATCATGGAGGGGATGGAATTTCACTAAGGGTGATTTCCGCTCTCTCTACGATATGCTTTTGGATTCTGATTGGGACTATATTGGTAATCTAACAGGCGTGAATGAGGCTGTTCAATATTTTTATGAAATTATGTATTCTTGTTTTGACAATTGCTTTTCTAGGAACCCCCCCCCCCCCGGCTGTCAGTAATAGGAGATATCCGAAGTGGTTCTCTCGAGATATTATCAGCGATATTAGAAAAAACATGGGTTTCACAAAAAATGGAAGTCTTCCAGTAATTTATATTATTACAATCTATTCAGTGATCTTCGAACAATTGTAAAACAGAAGATAAATGTAGCTTTTAAGACATGTATTTCTGGTATTGGGTCCAATATATTGCAAAATCCTAATGAATTCTGGAAATATATTGACTCTAAGCGCCAAGATGGAGGAATTATTGACTCCATGACCTAGCGTGGTCAGGACGTTTTGCGATTTAGATGTCGTGAATGCTTTTGCTGAAAATTTAAAATCAGTTTACAGTTCTTCTTTAAATGAAAGCATTCACATAGAGAGTCAAAGTACGTCTCAAGGCAAGCAAAATATTTTTATCGATATTTTTAGTGAAACAGATGTCTTTAAATTAATTAGTTCTTTAAAAAACACCAAATCATTGGGTCCTGACTTTGTTCCTACATTTGTGTTAAAGGGTTGCAGCTATATTTTAAAGAAACCACTATCTGTAATATTTAGTCTATCTTTAGGATTTCTCGGCGCTCAGTCGAACACTCTTCCTCGTGCAGAAACCGCCTCCGTCTACGAGTCCCAACAAAGGCCACTAGGTTTGATGGTGTTTTAAATGATCGGCACTTGCCGCCACATTCAGCCTTTTTTGCCATACGAGCGGCAATGTCTGATACAACATCGGTTTATACCGACGGGTCTAAAACTCATCGATACGTTTATCTACGTATTAAAAGTGTCAAAAATTTTGTTCCACCAAGCAATTTTTCCTTTAATTATGATTTATTGAAAAAAATTATCATTGTGAGGTTGGCACTTTTTTTTTCTTGAAAGCCTATTAAAAATATGAGAGAGAAATAAGTAAGTTTTGAAGTCGAATTAAATTCCGACATAACTGTCACTTTGATAAAACGAACGCCTAGGTGTGAAAATAATATCGCTAGATTCTGTCCGATTAACAAATAAGAGTATCTAGGCGTCAGGCACAGATTATATGCGTCAGAAAGTTACCAATCTAAAAAAATAAATTGTTATTATATTTTTTCCACCTGTTTTACTATCTTTCTGAGTGTATGTATCGAGATGTTAAAGGAGCCGGCTTCGTAGTCGATTAATAGATACATACAGACGGTCGTTAAGCGTACCGTCTAGGTGATTTCCAAAAGTCATTCAAAATTCATGTTCAAGCGAGCATTTTTTTCTAGAATTGAAATTTATTGGAGTTTATAATCGCTTGGAAGTGAGCACTTTTTATTATAGAAGCCTATTTAAACTATAAATGAGAACTATTTTGAATGTTAATGACGTAAGGAACGCGGACGAATCGTTTGCGGTCATTCTATCGGCTTATTTCGATCATATGATGTCGATATGACAAGTAGGTACATACCGAGGTAAGATACAGATAGTACAGAAGTTAAGTATACCGTCTCTGTATATATATATGAAGATAGCGTTCATAATCGAGGCACTGACACGTTGTGTATGCGTTTGTAGGATGAACGCGGTAAAATTACCGCGCCGGGTGGATTGGCGTGGTATGTGTGAAAAGGGCCAATAGATGCAGGCAGCGGACTGTGGACACACTCACCGGCCAACTGCCCGCCGCTGGCTGCGGTCACCGGTCACGTCATGTCACGTGTCACGTGTCGCGTGTCACCGGGACAGTAGTTGGCCACTACCGTCACATGATGATGACGATGATGCGTCGTATGCCCGAGACATACTGGTTGTTTAACTTAAGCAGGCGCGTTCGCAAAACTCACACAAACGCATTTAAAATCTACAGGAGTTGATCTAAAAAAGGTTGTTTTAAATTTTAACCGAATGTACTATCTTTATTGTTTATCAATAAGTTTGCGTAATTTTTTTCTCCAATATAATTTGCACTGTGCATTTTAATTACACTGCACTATTTATTATTATAATGAACACAAAATATGAATTAAAAAACCTGCTTGTGCAAAATAAATAAATACATATAGGACATTTTCTTAAGTGATGTTTTTATCGCTCTTATTTAAAATAGATTTTTAAAAACATTCAATATATATCAAGATTTTAAAAATAAATATTCTGTACATTCCAAATGTTTTTATGTAAGTTTTGCGAAAGCGCCAGCACTAGATAATCGACCTATAATACATGATTTGATTGAATGAAAATATATATTTTTAAACTAGTGTTTTTAATCCATAGATTGATACATCGAATATATTTAGGATTAAGAATCGCAGCGAAATTCAGAAAAACGCAAAAGCATTCTGTGTATATTTTATTATTATATCATTAGCAACTAACAAAGCAATAGTTGTCTATGCCACGCTCATAAGCGCGTCTGAGCGCGAGAGAGACAGATATTATTTTCATAATGCGTATGCCGTACGATGTCTTACCGTGAGCTTATTTACAGATACTACAGAATGCGTTTGTGTAAGTATTGCGAACGCGCCAGCTTCAAAAAATCCACCAGTACATATTGATGTTAACATAAGTTGTGTCAACATTTTGTTTTCCAAAAGGAAAGGTTACATCATTCGAAATAAATGTTTCTGCTCTTTAAGATATTGTGTTTGCTCTTACCCTTACCGTAAATGTAGGTACTTTTTTATTTGATTACAAGCCATCAAGATGGAATGACAATTTAAACGAAAGTGAATATTTTAGACATATCTTTCTATTCGCGTTCAATCGATGGAATAAAGCTGCCAAAGCTGTTCGCGATATTGAATCGATGAAGATGGCATGAATTATCGATTATTTTTTTATAAAATAATGAAGGAGAATATCGATTAATTTGTTGTATTTTTTTTAAATTATTTATTTTTTTATTTATCAAAAACATACAAAAATTAAAATACAAATCATTAAGTATTATTGAACTGGATAAAATGCAGTTCGTCAGTAGGTGCTTATAGTCAAATTCTAATATATGGTTAATCCTAAATTCACTATTCACACATATTCACTAATATAATAATATTCTGTCCTCTTGTTCTCTTAATTTGGAAGAAAAACATATACAACTTGTGTTAACACCGACAAATATTGCGAGCAACTTTGGCAGCTTTATTCCTTCAATTGAACGCAAACAGAAAGAGGTGTAGTAGAATGCTCACTTCATTCCATTTAAAGGCTTGTAATCAAATTAAATATAAAATGTGTAACGTAAATACGAAAACAATATTTTGTTGAGCAGATTTTTTTTTTCAATGACTTACTACCTTAATTTATATTTTTTTAAACTTTTGGTGCTCATTTTAAAATTTGGAATAAAACTGACATTACGTCTGTTTACACCAAATATTTATTAAGAATAATTTATGCATTCCGCTTGGGCCGTGAGCCGTGATTAGGGTTGCCAGCTCGATCCACCGGAAATCCGGGAGGTAAAATTAAAAACCACTAAAATAAAATATTAGTAGATTAGGATTAATGGATAAATGCAACATCTTTTTAATTCTTTCCCACATTCATTTTTACCAGAAAAAGGCTAACGGAAAATACGGTTCTGTGCGTGAAATAGAACCAGAAAGTATACCTTTGTTTTATTATTGAATTGTATATTATTGTTAATAAAGATTTATTATTATTATTATTACTATCCTGAATAATGAAATCGGGTGGAGGTCAGTCCGCCTCGTTCTGTAGTAGTCGTTGCGATCACCTATCATTCTCGAGATCGTGGGTTCGATTCCTGGCAGGGCGGACTGTTTGAACTACAATGTTTCATTGTCCCAGGACTGGCACCTGAAGCGTAAGACTAATAACCTTACCTTACTTAGATGATTGAAATACGCTGAATTTTTACGCTCAGTTTACAAATGCAGTGCCCCTATGCACCACGGGATGCGCGGAAAGGGGAATGATGATGACGATGGCATTCACGGTAATCATACAGGAATAGATTCCGAGTGATTTCGTCTGCATGTCGGGAGTCGGGAGTCGGGAGTCGGGAGATTAAAAAAAATGTAAGCTTATTCCCGGGAGGATTCCGGGAGGGTTGGCAACCCTAGCCGTGAGCCAGACACATTGTGTTTTCACTTTCCTTGTGTTGTGTCTGTACGTCTGTAGTCTGTAGTCTGTAGTACCCAGTGGGTAGTAGGTACAGACTGTCGTATATTCCGCATGATGTTATATTATCGCACTGTGTGGTCGTGCAGTGTGTACACTGTATACCCACCTAGTTGGCCATCCGCTCGCACAGCCTACCGCCGCGCCACCCACACTCGGTCCACTTTGCTTAAAATCGAAAGTAACGAGAAGTTTAACTTCTTCATTGTGTAACAATTAGTGACCGACCGAAGTTTCGGTTTGGGTTTCTGTAAAAAAATGTCCGAGACTCGTGTCGGATCACGTTCGGCTGTACTCGGGTGCATCTTATGGCTCGTGACTCTAAGATCTTTCATATTGAAATTTTTGTAATTCCTTTATATCTAGTCAATAAGTCAAAGTTCCTATAGAGTACGTACATTGTAGAACTATCTTTATACAGGGTGTTCTTTAAACCCTGTCACATCCGAAACCACAATGATCAGTATGGGCAAGAAGACATATTACATATATAAAAACGTTCAAAAAAGAGAATAAAACAGAGAAAATATTGTGCATTTTGTACATAAAATACAACTTCAAAAGATATGTAATCGAGCAAATAATTCCACTGCTGTACTAAATTAAAAATACAGAATTGTTTTTTGCTTTCTACATACACATTTAAAGAAAAAACATTTCGAGAGCTTGCCCCCTTAATTACAAAAATCGCATCGGAACTGAAATGGTTTGTAAAAAAATTGCAAAAGCGATTTATAATTTATTGGCGTATTTATTTATTATTTTTATTTATTAGTGTATACACGGCACAAATGCCTTTTATAAACATAATCATAAATACAATTAACATACAGTGTTCTATTACAAAATTATGAAATAATATATTTATACATATTACACAGTTGTTTTATAAATGTTCTATATAATAACTTCGGGATTTTAATACTTAACATACTTAGGTAGAAAAATAATAAAAATAAAGATAACGCGGTATATTCGAAATAGCAAAAATCATGAATCATTGATTTGTTGGTATTGTTGCAATGTATATTGAATGCCCTAGGAATAATACAAATGTCTCCTGGTAAGAGCTCAGGGGTTCACAACCGTTTTTAAAATAAAATATAAAAAGAAACAAAATAATAAACCTTTTTAAAATTTGTTTTTTTTTTTAATATATAAAAATTTAAATTTTAAAAACTAAAAAAAAAAAAACAATAACTAGTCGTACGTTTATAAATATATTTGACGTGTATTTATTTTTTCATTTATTTTTCTTTTTTTATAAATGAACATAAATACATAAACATCTGTCAAAATCCTAAACTATTTCATTGATAGCAAGTTTAAACTTCATTTAGCTAATGTGAAAAATGTCAATACAACTGATCTGGTTCCCTAGACTGTGCAATCTTGAAATAGGTGAATTCATAGCATAATTAGTAGAAGCAATATCTATATGCATAGTCAAACACGAACAAATTAAAAAGATTAGAGATAAACTCCTTTGGTTTTGTTAAAAATCCAATTATGTGCCAACCCTGGCCCACAAATCCGCATTGTATAGAAACATTGAGGAAATAGTTGAAAATTTTGCCCACCGGTTTTTTGCATTGATTTTTTAATTTTTTAAAAGAAAAGCAAACGTTGTGTACTGGCAAAAATGCTCAGAATAATTAGTGTCACTATTCATCAAAATGGATAGGAGTTGTCTCATACAAAAATTCTATGATATTGTAAAAGTTTGGTAAAACTGGGCAAAATTGTCACGTTTTACGGTACTGAAAAGAAAAATGCCTAATTGTGTGGTAAAAGTGTGTAAAAACTGTCCGTATAAAAGAAAAAAGACTTTTGAATGCAGGTACAAGTTATGAAAAAAATATACTTAACTTACCAATAAAAAAAGTCACCGTTTGCCACTGCGGTAACATGCGTTCAAAATAATATTATTTATGTGAGAGAGTGATCCAACGAAGGAAACTACCTAAGCCAACGTATTGAAATGCCATCTACTATGCGGCCTATGCGCTTGTAACGTGTCTAAATAGAAATAAATTATACGTCATCGGTACACTAGATATTGAGATTTAAAAATAATCAGTAGGTATATCGATATATTATTATAATTGATCACCTCTGTGGTCAAGTGGTTGACATATTGAAATCTTGGGTTGATTCAAAATATTTCGTGTGGAATACAGGACTGGCACGAAGCATATAACCAGTATCTCGCATTCATGTGACGAATGGTTACGGTCGTAGGTAATCAGCAATGATAGTGCCCTATGCATAAGGGTGGATAAGGAGAGTAGGTACGATGATTAATGAATAAACATTTATGAAGAAAGATAAATCAAAATTCAAACAGAAGTTTTTTTTTAATGTTTTTTTATTGGGGATATCAACAGTAATACATGTAACAAAAATATAACAAATAAAATATACAGAGAATAAAACCAATGACAAATATCCACAGAAATACATTAAATACACGTACAATACATACTAGTGTGTTTGGGTGAGTGTAGGTAAGTGAGTGAGAGGGTGGGTGAGTGGGTGTTATATTGGAATGAGGGTAGACATGTGTGTAAATAGTGCACAAGTGTCAAGTATGGAAAATATAAATATAAATAAAATATTAAGAATTACAGATAAAATAAAATAAGGTTATGTACATTCTTATTATTAGAGTTATCACAAGAACACTCGCGTGCCTATGTGTGCCCTACTTCAAGATTCAAAATATAAAAATATTCTAATACAAAATAATTGAATTATTAGTAGGCATATGGACTACTGACTGGTCCAACTCGCTAGCAACGTGCTTAAAAACATGCTAAGCATTTGAGCGATCACAATGAACATGCTTAAGTTATCGCAGTCATAAGTCAACGCGTGTGTAATCTCTAAGTCAAAGCTCGTGTCTGTTTGTTTTTGTTTTCCTCGTAAATAAATACAGTTCACTGGCGAAAAATCAGCGTTAACTATAAAAAAATATACAATATATTGCATTTGCAAAATAGTAAGGAGTATCTAATACAAAAAAGTGAAAATGAAATTACAATTTCTATGGCGACTGCTTTTCTTGACATTTGGCTCGCCGACCGCCGCGCCGGCTAAATGCAATGAATAGCGTGATAAACAATAAATAAATAAAAATAGCAGTTTTGGAATATTTTCCATATTTACACCGGTGAAATTCAAATATGTGATTGCGCAGCGGGATTATACGCCCTGAAACGTACATATTTTGACATTTAATATTAGGCGTTCACGGATGTTCCATTGTGATCGCGAATACGATAAACAACCACGGAGAGAAGTTATTATCACGTCGATAGTTATTTGTGATTGAGCAACTGACGCGTGAGCTCAATCACCTTAACTTCGTGTAACAGATGCGGTGGTCTACCAGTGCAGCCTCCCGCGCACACAGCACACGCTGCGCGCGGAAAGGGAAATGATGGTACCATGTTATATCTCGGATGGTCGCTGATATTCACCTGTTACCTGAACACTAAATACGCACCTGCGTAAATAGGAAATAGGAAATAGGAAATAGGTATCCCGCAGTAGACTATTCGGATTATTATGGCTTCCTCCCGAGTCTCAGTGGGCAGTGGGTAGTGGGTAGTGGGGTGTAGGCAGGATTATTTTTTCTTCGGGTAATTCATAATCCATTACGTACAAGGATCAATATATGATAGGTTTTTAGACAACAAAAACAGTAGGTAAGTAAGTTACTATTATTATTGCTGTCTCCGGGAGTAGAATATGTTCCGAGATCTCCATTAGTCCATGCACCTCTTCTTAATGCGGTTGGCGTATTTGTCCACCGCATTATCATGATTGAAGTCCTAGATTCGATTCCTGGGCCTCAATTATAAACGCCATCTTCATCTGTATCAGAACGAATTCATCTGCTTGCTTACCGCGTCATACTTATGTACATCAAAACTTGATGGTGGGGGATCTTAGTAATTGGTCGGAAGAATTTTATGTTCAACTATGACGTCATACTAAAGTTTTTTTTATTAAACTGAAAACATATTATACATAATTTTATATAATATTCCCAAGGAGTTTTAAAAAAAAACTCATTTAGGAACATATAGATGACAATATTTATTTAAGGACGTTTTTATATTTTAAACTATAACATTATTTACAAAAGCAGAATAAAAATTATGATATACTACAAATTAAAAAGGGTATGAAAAACATTTGAAAATAACAAAATAAACATAATAATAGGCATGGAAATAATTTCAAAATTATGTAGTTATGTCATTTAAGTGCGTAAATATGTGTACCGTGACGTATGCTTTCCCTTGTTTCATATCGATATGCCTACCCAAAACTTGAAGGTGGGGGGGTCGGTAGTGTATCTTCGTAATCGCTTGAGAGTTTATCTTCAACTATACCGCCAAGGTGAAGGTATGATGTCTTTATCTTCCCATCATAATCGAGGCCCTGGCAGGGTGGACGTGAAGTATAATGTTTCAAAGCGGCTTTTGCACTGCAATATTAAGTACATTTTTCTGATCACCTTGCGCCTTACCTTTCACGTAACAAAAATAATACAGATACGCTGCATCTGGAGTAGAGGAGATGTGCCGAATATGGCATGCGTCCCTAATATGAGATGACGGTGTTTTTCAACAATAAGCGAGAACGGCTACCTCTATAACCCAGCATACTCGCTTCTGCACCGACCGACCTAAACATCTTAGTAACGCCCGGATGCCAGACGCACCGCAATTGTCGGAGACAGTGATTACGTTTTTATGCCTTTTCGATATGATATTTGCATAAGTTTCACTTTATTATTTTTAAATATTTTTTCTCCTCAAAACTATCGATCTCACTTTAAATCATCTAAATTACTGATTGACAATATAATAGGTCAAATTCTATATTATTGTAATGATTTTTTCTATGAATATGTTTGTTTATATTGATCTTGTTCCTAATATGGGATATCTGGGCGACTCTTATGTGGAATACTATCTGAAATTAGAAAGATTGTTTCTAATACGGAATTCTAGTAGAACTAAATTTGTTTTCTGGGTTGTATCCAGGTTCTGGACTCCTTATAAAATAGACATGGAAGGCTTGCAAAAAAAGGACGTTTTGAAAAAAGCCAAAAAATCAAAGGCAAGAAGTGAATTCAACGCAAAGTATTGCATGCAAAATTTAAAAAATCTGAGTATTTTAAATTAAGAAATTTCAGGTTTCTGGGCCCCAAAATATTCAATATGCTACCAAAACATTGCAAAACCATGACCCGGATTCAATTAAATAAATTTGTAAAAAAATGGTTACTGGGTTTAGGTCGAGAAAAATCGGAAAATTTACTCAAAAACATTCTTAATTAATAAATGGTATAAATTAATATCGTATAACTGTATAATAAATTAACTGGTAGGTAGTAATGCTATTGTTTATTTGGCATAAAAATGTCTGCCTTAAAACAGGTTGTACCTAGTTAGGCAGACTAGACACGATCCTGAGAAATATTTTACCTAAGTGTGTATGTAGTAGATAAAGTTATTGTTATTTTTGTTAATAAACCATGATTATTATTATTGTTATTATCTCACTATTAGGAGTAGTTTTTTAATAAGTATTGTTTTACCTTTTTGTTAAAAAATATTATGCTTAAATGTTTTTAAAAATATATTTTATTGACATCCCTACGATTTCAACGCGTAATACTTAATATATTCCCTAAGCTCTTCCACATTCCATCATCTCCTCCGTTAATGCAGCGCGCACGCCGCTGGGCGCTGGGCGCTGGGCACTGGGCACTGGGCACTGGGCACTGGGCACTGGGTGCGGATAGGGAAATAATTATGAAGATGTATTGTTATTCATTTATTTTATTAACCACCCTCTAAAACCAAAGTGCGTATTCGATCACTCCCCTTTCCACACCTAATGGTGCACAGGGCACTGCATTAGTACGCACCGATCGTAGCTTATCTTGGTCTTTTTGTTAAATGAAGGTAAGATGATCAGTCTTACACTTCAGGAGCCAGTCCAGGGACTGCGAAATATTATATTGAGGAGAGATCCTTATGCCCACCATCCATCCGCAGCAGTTATAGACTCCAGGGGGACTCTGTCAGCTGCGCTTAGAGGAAAGTTATTTTAAATATTCCTAAGGAATGCAAACTCTATGCAGATTAAGGAGGGGGGAGGAGGATGTATGGACAGAGGCCAACACGTCGTCCCCACCCCTCAGGATTCCCTCGATGCCTCGTTTTTTTTTATTAAAAAATATCCAAATTTATAAAAACAATTTCTTTTTTTTTTTTTTTGTTTTTTAAATGTCATTGATAAACCCTTACGGGTTACATACATTTAACAAAATATTTTCACTTTTAAAATTCACATTCTACTGTTAATAATAATATTTTTAACATCTTTTGTAAAGGTTGTCTGAGTCTTTTGTTTAGTTTTAAAACTATAGTAACACAATAAATATAACTTACACAACATACATAAGTAAAAACACGGATATTTATAATGAGAGAACGGCCTTGAATAAAGAAAGACTCCCTGGGTGGTCAGAGGCAGAGGATCCGAATACCACCCCCGTAAGGGGAGAACAAAACAAAAGAACTTGTGCGTTCCGCTCGGAAGGAAGCACAGTCCCAACTGAATGAGCATCCCACAGGAACAGTTGCCTGTCCCACCATATTTGACCCACCCAGGCGTCCGCGCATCTGAGGAGCTCCCAACGCGATACCCAAGTCCGGACAAACTGACGGAAGAATGCAAAATTCGTACTGTTGGCCATCAGATCCACATTCCACGCTGGTCGCATGACCCCTGTCAGACCATACAGCATCTCATTTCTGGCATCATCCAATAGCACACAGTGCCACAGGATGTGTTCGGCCCATTTATGGTTATCTCTGCTAGCACAGCTCGAGACAAGGATATATTTATATATTTATTTATTTATATACGGCATTTCTGCCATTTACATATATGTGGTATAAAGAGTGCTTAAAAATAAAAATATAAAAAATCGAAAATGAAATATTAATATACTCGTACTGTACACATTATAAATTACTTGAAATACATATATATTTTAAATAAATTATACAATAACAAAATACATTAATCATTAATGAAATATTATAGTGCAAAAACCCATTTTCAAATAAATATTTCATGTCAAACATGCCGGGAATCGAATCCGAAACCTCTTGCGTGATAGGAAAACGCGCTGACCACTACATCACGAGGCCGACGACCGTTGTTTATCCACAGATGCCATCATGCCGACAGTCGTCAATATCCATATATTCCCAAAATTTTGATCAATCATCGGACACCATCGAAAATAGTAAATTTACTGCAAAGTAATATTACCCACTGCAATAGAAAATGAATGTTGAGTATCTTTTATAAAAAAACAAAGTATTTAAAGCGGATATTTTAAGAAATGAATCATTCGAGCAATTAGCGAAATCTCATTCGTATTCAAATATTGTACATAATATTATATCTATGTAGATTGTACTCTTAGGTGATAAATAATAGTATCATCATCAGCGGTGAAATTATAATACCCGAAGAAATTATTCTGAGTCATCAAATTAATGCGTTTTTTCCCATTGTTTGTTAATAAAAGATAAACATTTCGATTAAATCGATGAGTTATAAAATTCCGAGTTCCATCTTCTATGACTAATGATAAAGTTACGATTACTCGAAATAAAATCGAGATAGCGCCTTTCGCGTGATTTCCGAGAAACTAAGTAAATTATTTATCTACTGTTATTTTTAAGTAATCATGTATATACATTTATTGGTGACAGAGACGCAGTTTATGGCACACAATCAGGATCGATCCATGCCTGTGAACTTGCCCCGAGTCGCTTGAAAATCCGTGTCGAGTCGGGGCACAATTAAGCGATATTAAGTAATTGAGAAATAACTAATAAATTTTATCGTGTTTCTTTTTATAGGTTTCAAATATTTTGGAAGTTGAAAATTATTTTAAAAAAATTAATACGGACAAAGTCCATTTTTAACATATTATATTATTACGAAAGAGAAACCCGGAAACCATAATTGAGAAGCAACACATCAAATCGTATTTCGTCCACCCCAGGGCAAAATTGAGTTCATGACGGATGTTTGTTAACATTGTCGAGGTGAGGAAATTCAGCCCTACGGGAAATTGGATACAATAAATTTGAACTTCTTCATTGTATAAGAGACACGCTACAAATCGCGTTTAAGTTAGCTACCCATATCAAAACGAAATTCGTCCACGCGTTGACGATTTTTCATAAAAATCAGGAGGAAAAATTACATAAGCATTCTAATATCCAATAACCCACAACGATACAAAGAAATCGGATAAGTTCAAAGTTTAGACGACGACTGGAATCAGTTGAATGAAAATAATCTTCTTACGTAAATGTAAAGCTGGAAATGCCAAAATTGACGACCCCATCCGAAGTTATTTGTTCATAAGAGGCGGAATACGCTTTAAAAAAGACATTCTAAAGAGAATTACTATTCGTAGTGAAAATGAAATTTCATTCAAATTAAAAGACTACATCTACAAGATTTGGATAAGAATAGAGACAATAGGGAAATATCAGGTTTTTTTACATTTTTAAACTAATAAAGGTCTATGAAATACTGTCCAGCAAAAAAAACCTTTTCTTACTTATTAGTAGCATAAAAAATATTTTTAATTTTGTAATTTTGAATTCCCGCAAAAACGGCCATTCCATTGGCCATGTCCATAATACGTCCCAATTCGTGTTTATTCATTCCTGACCATTCAAATTTGTTTAAAACAAACAGTCACAACTATCAACTATCACGTGTCGCGTTGTTCTAGTGACGTATTTAAAACTATATATTTCTCAAGTTTATTTACGAAAACATTTCTCCACAATATCCATATTGATTTAGAAAATTCAATTAATTAGTCCAAATCCATTTCATATATTTTTATCGATATTCGTAGTATGTGATATTTCTCTATTGGAGAGATTTGGGTGAGTTGAAATTTTATGTCCATAGGTAGGTAGGTACTTGACAGAATAACATATTTGCAATAAACGCAATGACGAGAAATATCGACGCAACTGTTTAGATAAATCCCCCGGACTTGTTTATTTTTTTTGGAAATTTAACAAGGATACTTACATAAAATACAAACAACTTGTAATTTGCTTAGAGTATATACATCTAAGGTAATTTGTAAGTAAGCATCGGTGTCATGCTTCAGATATTTCCTCCATTATGGAACTCACCATCTCTCGTAAATTATATGAAATAAGTGTGTAGCTTAATTAAATCGATTCGAGTCATAATAAAGATCGTGTTAAATATAAGACTAATTGTTTTTAAATAAAATGAAATAGAAACAAGAAGAGGAAAGTAGGTAATAAAAGAAACTAAAATTAATTTACATACACAAAAATAAAGATTAGACATTATTTGTTTTCAGAGACACAGTAGGTAGGTAATATTTTTTATAATAATATAATCATTTGCTCTATCACGATACATGTCAACATTAATTTTCATTTTATACTGCCTACCTACATATTTTGTTAGAAGGTTAAGATCAAATTTGTTTGTCCGATAACCGATGAACAAATTTCATTATTTCTGATTCTATGTGAAGGAACATTGAAAGGTATTTGTTGGAGAATAGTTCGGACATTGAACTAGTACCATAAAATAAACATAACGTGACAATTCTCGGGTAAAAATACTACCTACCTACTCTGATTATTTAATCTGCATAAACATCAGCTCACCGATGCAGTTGCAGTTTCTGTGAAGTGCTGAGTGCTGATAATGATAATAATAATAAATCATTGTGTTTATCTGAAGTTGAAAATATTATATTACTATAATTATAAGAAAAAATTCATCGCGTCTAATCGGCAAACATCGCATCATGAAGCACGTACCTACCTACGAACGCGAAATAAAACGTTCTATTCAATTTCTGGGTCATGGCGTGAATCATAATAAATCATTCTCAACATAAAAGAATCAAACTGTTTTATTATTTGCACCTAAAATTTGTTTTTTGCTCGTTTATTTGATAAAAACAAATCGTGCGTCACGCGGGAAATCGGCACCGCCACTCCAATCGGGACCACTAGCGACATCTAGGAATAGCTTTCAAAGTACATTGGATGTTCTCTGCAACTAGACTTGTTACTACACTTTACGATCAACTTATTTTCTAATCGTGTTATCAATGAAATGACGTAAAAATACAGGTAGAAAAGTGAATTAAATATTTAGTTTGTCATTTAATTCAATTTAAATATAATTATAATGAAATTTCACTAATTTAAACGTGTTTATTTAATCCGATTAAATTAATATTTTAAAACTATTATGCAACAATAATACGTATTAAATTGGATTGTAATCATTAATGTACTTGGAATTGATCCAAACAAATGTTATTTGTTAAAAAATAACAAATTGGAATAACATGTTTTCGCACACCTAGCGTTTTGATGTTTATTTACATAATCATGAAATAGCAGGTTATACGTCGCTTGGCATACTCTTTTTCATTTTTGCACGTGTATAAAAGGGAGACAGAACGCATTGTAAAACGTATGGTTTTTGACGGAACGCAGTTGTTTTGCGCAAGCGTATTATTGAATCAAATCAGTGGCAGGACATCCATATGATGAAAAGTATTTTAGAAATCTCATTCGGAATTCGGAAGTAGTTAACTAAATTTGGCATGCGTAGAGATGAAACAATATTACATTCAGAAATGAAATTGTGCCAATTTTGTTAGGGAGTTTTATTTATTTATTGAGAGTTCAATTTGGTTTGCATTTATTTATGTATTTATTTATTTTATTTATTAAAAGAACACAACAGCCAGAGTAAAAAAAAACAGTTTTTACAAATAAACATTATTTAAATTAAATTAAAGCAATTAAAGTTTTCTGTATACAGAGTGTTCTTTAAACCATGTCACATCCGAAACCACGATGATTAGTATTAGATTAGCAAGAAGACATATTGGCACATTAAAATAAATTTTCAGAACGACTAAAATCTTATAAAATAAAATATTAAAAAAAAAAATGGTTGCTTACTTCTGCAGGGGTGAAAAGAGGAGGGGGGGGAGTCTGATACACTGTATAAGTAAATACAATGCAAAAAAGATAAGAAAAGGGCGTATCCGTTAAAAACCACTCCGTATAATTCCACACATAAAAAATTGCAAAAAAACAATAATAATGAAAAAGAACATAATAGTATGAAAATATTTTTTTTTTTATTTGTTGACTCTGTCTTCGAAAAATTCTTTTGTCAGCGGATGCAAATGGAGTAACCCCAGATCAGCCTTCCTTCCCGTCTTCTTTCAAACAAGAGATAGTATAATATTATATGAAAGTATACAAAAAAAGTATGAGACCCAAGTCTTTAATATATGGGATCAAAGTCTTGTTTTGAGTTGGGACGCACAATATACTTAAAAATAGATACAATAATCGAGAATCTTGAAACCGAGACACAATTTTTTATCACCGTCAAGGGGAGTGGGCGTGGAGAAGACAAATAAATAAAATTACTTAACCCAAATACACATTAAATTAAAGTAAATATCGTAATTCAAAAGCAAATATTTTTTTGCACCACGATAGGCCAGGAAGCCCAATAACAGAGGTGATGTACAGCACAGAACACTCAGACTTGAGAAAAATCACATTTATTTTTTGCGTCCTTACCGGGAATCAAACCCAGAACCTTTGTGCGTGAGTCAAGCAGCTTAACCATTACACCACGGAGGCCAACATAATTACTACATATTAAATCTGTTTAGATTTACTGGACATTCAAATAGCGTCGATTACAGCGTGTATTGTAAACCCTGTCTCATGATGATTGGTATGAGCAGGAAGGCGTGTTAGCATTTTCATGTTGGAAGGTAAGATGATCAGTCTTACGCTTCAGGTACCATTCCAGGGACTATGAAATATTCTAGTTTGAAAACACCCCATTAAATAAATATTTCGTTTCAACCATGTCGGGAATCGAACCTGAGACCTCTTGCATGGCAGGCTGACGCGCTGACTATTACACCACGAGGCTGACATAGAGGCTTACTTCTGTAGGGGATAAATCCGGAATGCGGAGGGGGTAGCTAGGTCTGCGCTCTGCAGAAATAAGAATTTGTTTTTTTTTTAAATTTAGAAACGCTTCTATATAATTATTTTTTTTGTGTATATATATTTTTTATTTGTTTAGATAATAAAATTACTGACTATCCACTTACGAAGGCAACCATATAATGGTTCATTAATAATTAAACATTATACACCTAACTTAAAAAATCTAAAACAACTATAAATAAATGCCCATATTTTATCTTGCTTATACCGATCATTGTGAGTCTGCGTGTGACAAGGTTTACTATACAGACTGTTATTCTAGGCAGATAAATTAAAACGATAAATACACATGAAAAGTAATTTCTCCATAACCAACAAATATTATACAAACCAAGAACATCATTGAAATACTTTTTGTTACTACACAAAGCACATAATATAAATACAATTTAAGACATTTAAAATTATATACGGTGCTCATACAAAAATCATGTGATTTTATGTTTACATAAGTATATTCAGTGCTAACTAAATAAAAAGATTTTTTACAAAAACTAAGTACCCATGACGTAAAAAGGTACCCGAAGCGTATAGTAAAAAATACTACATATTTTGTAGTATTTTATACAAAATAAAACTCATCTGATTAAAAATATTGATGAGTTTAATAAAAAAATATATGTTAGTTAATAGTTAGGTACGTACTTTGTACTTAATATTATTATTTATTTTTTTATTTAACTTTTTGTACATAATGTAATTTATACATTGGCTGGCTTATTGCCAAATGGCAATTTCTTCCAACCAACCAATAAAATAAAAGTTTTATTTTTATAATTCAAGTTACAGAACATATTCAATAGAAAAAAAAAGATTAAAAAGTTTAAAATAAATAAAAACAGAAATAGGCGTATTTGTTTATAAATTACCTTAAATCAAAACTATTACTCAATGGGAAAAGGGAAAAAAGAAGAAAGAGGAAAAAGGAAAGGAGGAGAGATTAAGGAAAAGAAAGGAGATGTTTCTTATAAAATATTGATATCTGTCTTTAAAGGGTTTGTACGCTTTATACTCAATCTTAAACTTAAACACTTGGCGGCCTCCGTGGTGTAGTGGTCAAGACACTTGACTCACACACGAAAGGTTCCGGGTTCGATTTCCGGTGAGAACACAAATATTAAAATGTAATTTTGTGCCCGTGTGTTCTGTGATGTAATTCACCACTGTAATTGGGCCTCCTGGCCTGTTGTGGTGCTAAAATAAATAAATAAGTAAATCTTTTAACGAGAATAAAACATCAGTATGTACCTAATTTTGTCCTGATTACTTTTTTTAGTTTTTAGGGGTACAAAAAACAAAACAGTTTTACGTATTGTACTCTGTACGCACCTACTACATACATATTTATGTGTATACTCACTGTGAACAGTGAAAACATATGGTAAACAAAAAAAAAACAGTAAATCATTATGTACTTTTTTAGTTAATCCCCCCAGTTACCTACCTTAAGTAGAAGTTATCATAAGCAGTATGAATCAAATTATCAAAGGTTTTTAAAACGAATTTAAACTACACAAATATGTCATTCAGAGTGTCGGTTTTGTCTTGAGAACAATTATACTCTTTGTTACATTATACCTAATTTTGCTGGGTACCAAGTAGGTGCTCGGTAGGTACCGAGTATCAAGAAGTAGCATACTATGTAATTAAAGAGCTATCACCATTTCCATATCTGCATTCAGTGGGGCATCGGGCACTGCATTGGTACTCCAATCCTGGCGGATCCGGAGGGTAAGGTGATCAGTTTTATGCTTCAGGGGTGGTATTATAAATCTTCTTACCGAAGTTGAGAAGATTTCTACTCCGTATTGTACTTAAAAATGTTTATTTTTTGCATGCGATTAAACTTTGCTTTATAATATGGCCACACTGATGTCAAATTACGGAAAAAACAACAGTTTTACAGTTGGTATCTCTTCGGGTTTCTGGCACATGTTGGTAACTCCAAATTTTAAAAAATGAGATCTCTTCATAAATGGCATCCAATGATCTTTGTTTAAAAAGTAAATAATATTTTTTTATTCAGCTTGCAGTTTTATTTAAATAGTTGATTTGGGATGAGCTTTTAACTTTTAAAAGCGCAATATCTCACAATTAGTAAAATGTAGTTACCAGCAGTTACCAAGTTGTGCCAGAAACCCGATGATTTTGTAGTTTAACGTTATAAAACTGTAAAAAAAACTGAAAAAAGGAATACGGTTTGCAATGCTAGGTCACAATAATTTTCTACATGAAAATCAGCATGTTTGGTTCCACATATTTGTATTTATTTTAGGTAATTTGACATTTAATCATCAGTGTGGCTATATTGTTCGTGTAGTCGCAAACAAAAAGTATAAATTCCCAAATGAACCCACATCGCGTACCGTAAAGATATTTTCTACTCCCGCGAGAAGATTTAGAATAGCACCCCTGGCACCAGGTAAGAATTACCAATCAACAACGTAACGATAATATTTTGCAGATGCTTTCATCGTGAAGGTGAAGCCGAATTTTAGTTTTCTCCGTTGTTTGTTACTGAATAATTTCACCACGTTTACTTGGAATAGTTCTTGAGTTTTTTTTCAAAAATGTGTAACCTCCGCATAAATCGTTAATTTTCTATTTTTATTAAAAATTTCACAGACACGGCGCATCTCGAGTACGCCACTGAATTACAATCAGCTGTTTAATGACAGTTCTTCTGACAAATACAAAATGGTTGAAAACTGAAGTTGCCAAACAAAGAAAGTGCGCCCATCGCAGCGAAAAGCGTCGCTAGCTGCGGGATCGTGAAATCAGTGCTCATATTTTAGTTGATAATTAGGACATTAGTAAAATGCTGGACTTGGAAGTGGTTCCGGAGCGTTCCCTCGGCTGCGAACAATGGGAGTTCGTGCTGGGTATGTCGCGATCCCTACTCTTCCCGTGTTTACTATCGCCCGATTTTTTGCGTTGTATTTTTACTGCTGCAAATTACGCAATGCGCGTCGGATATTCTTTCGCCGTTTCGTTCTCGCGATCCAGCGTCGCGTTATTGGTTATTATTGCGGGCTCGGTGCGCGTGGCCTTCGGAGATGGGTTCTGGTTTTGTCCGATGTTCCTACCCGTTCGGGGAACCCGTCTGGCCTTTGTTCGATCGGCAAAAAGTGCTTTATCCGGAGATCGCCATCGCCCTCGCAGAAGTGTAAACACAATTATTGCATTTGTTTTTCTAACGCATACGGTCACTTTTCAAGGTCGCGTCTCGGCAACGGAAAATAAACCTTTTTTTCTTTCAACCCTCCCTTTCAACAATACTGCCTGCAATAGCTGTGACTTTTGATTTATTTTATAAAAATACCATCACCGTCGTTCCCTTCCGCACCCGATGGTGCATAGGGAACTGCATCGGCACACCGATCGCGGCGTATCTTGATGATCAGTCTTACGCTTCAGGTACCAGTCCAGGGACTGTGAAATATTCTATATTTCATGTCAACCATGTCGGGAATCGAACCCGAGACCTCTCGCACGGTTGGCAAACGCGCTGCCATTACACCACGAGACCGACACACGAATCTGCAAATATTTATATTATTTTTACTCTTTAATATTTCCTTTTTCCATTGTCATTTTCTTTGTTGAATCAATAAAACAAATATGTCTTTGTTTTCTGCTGTAATTACTTACTTAAAAATTCCTTCAAATTATTTCATCATCATCATTCTCCTTTCCGCACCGTGTAGTGCATAAGGCACTGCATTTGTAATCAAAATACCGTTTAAACAGCGCAGTCGGTTAGACCTACAATTTTGAATCTGGCAATGCGGGTTTGATTCCCGCCAGTTGCAAGAAGAAAATCCAAGAAAGATTTTTTTGTCTATAGGTCTGGGTGTTGTGGTGTATTTTTCATTACCTCCCTCCATACCCCTTCTAGAGGCTTAGTGGTTTTTTCCTTTAAAAAAAAACCTTAAAATCAGTATTTCACAACCACCCTGCCAGAAATCAAACCTGGAACTGTCAACTGCTGCTCGACGAGGCAGACTCATCTCCACTCGATTTCCTTATTCGGGACTTTTAGCTAAGAGCACCCATCAGTCCGGGGTTCCGGTTCTATTTCACGCACATAACTGCAATCTTTATCTGCCCGGACGCAGAGCACGCTGTAAATCAGGATGGGGACAAATTGAAATCGCAATTATAATTTTTACCATCATATTATGCTTGTTTTGTCTATAGAAAATATTAAAATATTACGGTCTGTGGTTTTATTAATACCGCTCATTCTTTTAATAGCAATTATCGTAATGTGAATTTCTTTTTAATGTTTTATTAAGCACTAACTCGTGAACTTCTGGCCTTCTAATCTGCGTAGTATAATTACAAATAATATAACCGGTCAAGTTGATGGAGGCGCAGGCAGTGCGAGGGTTTCAGACTATGTGTCGTGTTATCTGTACACCGTGCGAAGCCACCAGCTGTTGCTCTCAATTAATTAAATAAATAAACTTTATTTATCAAACAACATCTCTATCATATCAGTTGGCGGCAAACGGGTCGTCTGTTTTTTTTATGTAATGTATGAGAGATTTCATCAATCTATCGCTTCACCAAAAATCGACAGATGGTGAATTTTTTTCCATATCAATAAACATGTACATTTTATTATAAATATATACAGACTGGTGAATGTTGCACAAGGGAAAAGGTACCGACACCGTAAATTTCATTGTAATAATAATCTTCCCGAGCTGGAAATTAAAAAGTATGCGCCATCAGAGTGCAAAGTTATCGCTGAAATCGGTTAACGAAAGTCCTATAGGTACACGCAACCTTTTTTTTGTGCGGTAATATACCCAGAATCACATAAAAAAATCTTCTGAAAATAATACGACCCTATAAGTTACTTTGTAATATTTATTGATATTAAAAAAAAGAATATTTTCGTCTGGCACATTGGGACAAGCCATTATGTCAGACATCAACTAGATAAATAATAATTTTGTACAACTATCGCCGGGTGTGTAATCTTCAATGCGATTTGCGATTTGCGATATGGCTCAAAATCGCTCTCTTCTCCGGTAGAAATAGTATCGGCAGTTATGGTTCTTCATGATTCAATCAGGGTCGATCTCATCATTATTCAGCGTTAATTTTCTTTTTCTAACATATAATTAGTTATTAAAATTTGTTTGGATTTTCTTGTTTCTTCAAAATACTAACTGCTGCCACACGTGCCAATGTCATCTCGCGATAAATGAGTGAAACCCTGGATTTTGCACATAAAATATGTGAACAGCACATTGTTAATTACGTTATTTTTTTATTTTTTTTTAATTCCCTAAAAAAATGTATGTCTTGGAAATTGAACAAAAAGAGGTTTGAGTGTATTCCTATCTTAAGTTTTTAAACATATTCTTTTCTGTAAGTTAGAGTGATCACGTTAGTCTCGTGTCGTGTGTACTTATGCAAAAACCTATGCATAGTTAGATGTGAAACAGTGAGTAAGCTAGTAAGGAATGTTGTTGTCTGTTCCAGGAATGCACTTCTCCCAGTCAGTGGCCATCATCCAGTCGCAGGTCGGGGTCATCCGAGGAGTTCAGGTCCTTTACAGTGATGTGGTCAGTACTTTTTGCATTCCTGCTGTTCCTACTGGACTTCCACGTGATATGTGTTACCTAATTGTATTCTAAATTAATCAAGGAATGTATTTTATTATGCTGGAGACAAAATTTGTTTCAAAACACTTCATTAAAGTCTATTATAGAAATAAAAGTGGAGTGATACTTAAATCCACTGATTTGGAATAACCGGTTACCAGTTTCATCGTTTTGCTACATCTTCGAGACTGGCATCTTTATTATAAAATGTATTTATACAAAATCCGATTGAATGAAATTATTTTTGTCTCAAGGACCTTCTTACAAAGGGTTGCGGGGTAAATACAAGAGATTATATAATGTTACTTTAATGAGTTTAAGTTCGTATATTGTTGTGGCTCTTGTTTTATCAAGTCCTTGACCATTCCATCTCGGTTTACTATCAATAGGACGTCTGAAAAGTTAAATAAATTACAATGAACTTCCAATGTTTGTAATTATGCAAACACTTCATTATGGAATTGGCAGTTTTGTCCTACTAATTTTAACGGACATCTCGGAGCTTGTAATAAAATAAGTACTGCATTGTTCGGCTACAAAACAAATAATTCAAAGACAATATCTTCTTCAGACAAAATGCGTAATTTCTGATGGTTAATTCACTTACTGTTTTGATGTTGAAACTTGGTACTGTATATTATTCATACGTGTATCTGGTATGTAATTATTATTTTTTCTTTTTCTCATTACGAGTTTTTTAGATTGAGACATTGAATTAAACACATTAAATAACAATTAAAAATAAAGCCTGCATTTTGTAGTAAAACTTGGTCATTTTCTCTTACCTCCATTGTCTATACTTCTTTAGTAACAAAGGATTGACGAGTCGTAGATCAACTTAAGTATGTGAAATATTTCCTTGGCGCAGAACACTTAAGTGAAGATATATAATACAGATAGATAAGTTGATTTTGTTTAATTATAGCAACACTTTCGTTCCACCATAATTGATGTAACAAGTGACAATCTTGTTTCTGTAAAATAGGTGTGAAAAATGAAACGCAATTTGAAATGCATCAATTTAAATACTTGTACTGTTCAGACAAATATTTGGTAATTATTGTGACAGGTAATTATCTTCTACTCGTGCCACTTTTGTTTTACAAATAAATGTGAAATATGTACGCAATAAATTTAAATAAAAAAATTAATGGTGCGAGGAGTCCCGTGGTATTATCACAATAAGTTCCACTGCTCACTGCTGTGTTAAATTTAAATGATAGTGAGCGATTAAGAAATTAATATTGTGTATCACCTTATTGTATTACTTACGGAATTAACCCTCGGTAGTATTTCATATTATCTTTAATACTCAGATACGCATAGGATAATAAGCTTAGTGACGTTTTCTTTAATATCACGCTACTGAGGGTATTTTATTAATAAATAACACAATACCTTTAATGGCAGTTTTTATTTCCATTATTTATGAGTGCAAAATGGCGATAAAGCTTATTGTTTTAAATTCCGTCTGTTGCGAGTTATTGTACGCGCTAATGAGGTGAATAATTACATTTAGAAATATGACAATTGGAAGTAAATGGCCGCTGCATTCATATTGACCCGAGAGTCGTCCTCTTACTGAGGTTAATGAGACATCAATAACATTATCAATATTGCTGACAAATTTTCTGACATTTATCACTTCACGATATACTGATAATTATTTACTGGCTCGTAACATCAATATTTATTTACCAGAGATCGGACCCAGATGGCGTAGTAGAAACCGACGCATTACACATCGACGGTGAAACGGCTAAATCACCGATGCACCATTAAGTGATTTTTGCAGAAGATTATTTAAAGATAAGCGTAACTTTTGATATGTAACCAAAACAATGTAGGTAGGACAGGTGTCATGTTAAACTATTAAGGCTATGTCAGATGAATAGCATATTATAATATTTTACTGAATGACACCACACTACGCCGATGCTTTTGCTACGAATCGTCCGGCTCTCAGTAATTATACTCCCTTATGTGTTTCCAGAACCCCCTGGAAGTGGACCTAGTGATCAACATGCCCCTGGACGGTATCCGCCTTATATTCGACCCCGTGGCTCAGCGCCTCAAGATTATAGAAATATACAACATGAAACTTGTCAAGCTCAAGTACTGGTGAGAACCGTCGCTATTCATAATATCAATACCGTTGTCTCCCGGTGCCGGTAGTTCCAACTCCCAATATTTCTGGACCCGTATTGCAATGGGAAGTTAACGTGACTGACGATCACTTACTACTTATTGCTTTATAGACAATCGAATATAACTCGCTTCCTATTGTAATTGGGGCTCCGGTGTATTCTAGTCGGTCTACTTCAGCATTTAGCCCTGTCCACGGGTGATACTGATTTCTCAACTACGGTGATGAAATTAACTTTGTGGAATGGCTGGATTACATCAAACACTTTGTTATGAGACTTCTTGGATTTATTTTGGAGCACAACTATGTCTCAAAAAACAGGTGTTATAAACTACCACCTGTAGATGGAACTGAATTTATAACTACGCCAGACCTGTAAAGCCTGTGTTTTCCGAAACTATATATGTAGTAGGTCTCCAAAATAAATTCAAATAGTCTCGTAACAAAGTGTTTAATTTAATAAATTTGAGAATTTTCTGTTTGTGCCGCTAAAAGATATTAAGCTACTGGAGTCTTTTACCAACCACTGTATTTGTTATCCTTATTGTCCATAGACTATTTTATCAAAGCTTTCTTTCCTACTTGTAATTCTCCCGCCATAAACTGTCCGTATGTGTTCCAGTGGCGCGTGGTTCAACGCGCCTGAGGTGCCCCCGTCCATCGAGCAGGTGGAACACTCCTTCGGGGCCACCCACCCCGGGCTGTACGACTCCCAGCGCCAGCTGTTCGCGCTAAACTTCCGCGGCCTGTCCTTCTACTTCCCCATCGCCAGCAAGTTCGAGGTGAGTGTCTGACCCGGTGCGCCTCTTCCGTGTGACGACGTTCTATGTGATGTAACGCCAGGGGCTAATCGTTCTCTCGGCAGTATTTGGCATCTCAATCGGAAGCGGAGTTAATTGAACGATAATTTTTCATATCATCGGCGTGCAAACTAAAATTACAGTGGAAATATCATTAATGTAAAAAATAAACTGTAAAGGACCCAGATGGGATCCTCGTGGCGCTCCAGAAATTACCTCAACAGGGTTAGGCGTAATACTTTTTACAATAGTAATTTGGTTGCGGTTACATATGTATGATTTTATCCATCTTTTTAAATAACCGTGAATTCCTAGCATAGAAAGTTTACTAATCAGGATGTCACGATTGACGGGGTCAAATGGTTTTGAGTAATCAGTGTAGATTGTGTTGATTTGCTGTCTCGCTCTGGAAGTCAATGAATACCGTTGATCTACTGCGAACAAAACCTTGCTCGCTGGGGACTGTTAGTGAACCGGTTGCCGAGTATAATTGGTCATAGACAATTTTTTCTAGTACTTTGCTTAGTATCGGTAATTTAGCTATCGGTCGATAGTTGAAGACGTCATGTTTATCTCCACTCTTGAAGATTGGAGAAATAAAGGCAGTCTTCCGTCTATCTGGAAAACAACCTTGATAAATTGATTTTTGGAATATCGCTCAAACCGGTGGAGTTAATTTATGAGCACAGTTAGATATAAAAATACCTGGCACACGATCTATACCAGGTCCCTTCTTGGGTCTATGTTTAGTGGATATTTAAGCGTGTTACTATTGTTAATATTGATAGTAGAGATCTCAATAGATCGGGAATCAGTAAACTTGGAATGAAAATGTGTCGTGGGTGGATTTGAAAACACCAATCCGAAACAGTCCGAGAAAAGATTCGCTACCCCAGTATTATCTTGCGCTGTTATTGGGTTTTATGCCACGCGGTCTGGGATTTTTGGGGTTATTCTAGATTAGATTTCACGTAAGACCGGAAGTTTTTCATTTCCAACTGGGTGCCGAGTTCAATCGATTCAATATATTGATTTTAATCGGATTTTGATATCTCCTTTTGCCTATTGCGTGACAGGAAAATGATGGAAAAGTTTCCATTTTCTATGATTTATCAACTTTTCTTTTGTGATGTTTTTAAGGGCAGGAGAGTACCAATCGGGAAATTTCCCACTTAGTATTTATTACCTTCCGAGATCCGAGGGACAAACCCCACTCTACCCCAACTTGATTCCCATTTTCTGATAGCGAGTTATTTACAACCCGTTGAAAATGGCCCTAAAATGTCAATATTTGGGTAAATTGAATAATAATGATTTCCATAATAAATAAATCGTAAGAATGGAAAAATTGCAATTTTTTATAATGTCCCTATACCCCATATGCCTCTTTGTAAATTTTATGGAAATTCTCGTTGTTTACCTATCTACGAACTCTTCAGTCGCCACTGTGTAACGCGTGTTGTGTTCTCAGCCCGGGTACGCGCACGGTCTGGGGTCGCTGCAGTTCCCCAACGGAGCGTCTCCCGTCGTGGCGCGGACTACCGTGTACCACGGAGCTCACCATTCGCAGGTAAATTCCATTCGTTTTTTAGGCTCGTTTCAAAAATATTTGCAAATAATCTGTTACAAGTTAATCCTTTCTTGGCAATGTATCCTATAGGATACATATAATCTCATTTTTTCCTATGAACTAAAATACTAGTAAAACAGCATTCATCAAAACTGTTGCGCTTTTTCACTTACTCGGCACAGACAGGTATGCGCAAGAGAAGGGGAAATAATCTGTGTCTCCATTTTATTTTGTTGTCACGTTATATTTTTTATTGAAATTAAGATACAATAAATAGTATAGAATTTCTGTTTTTTAATCTTGAAATGATTTTTATACATGGAAAGCTGTCCACTGTCGTTCTTATTTGATGTACTTTTATTTTTACACGGTTCTGTGTGGAACGATTCCGGAGTATTTATATTTATTTAGTAGTCCCATGCAGGCAAATGAAAGCCTGTTCTACGAGCTCTATTGAATCATAAACCAAATGATACAACAAAAATCAATAATAATAGAAGGAATACAACAAAGATAAGCAAAGACAAGTTAATACATTAGACAGGCATTATGGAATCCAGGTTAATTCTACAAAAATACAGTCAATTTATTGGAAATATATCTTCAGCCTATTTGTAAAAAAACTAAATTTACAATCAAAATAATTTAGATCTTGATTTTCATTTACAAATCTAATCATTCTAGGTAGAGACTGGATATATTCAGGAAAAGTTCCATGTCGGTATAGTTATAGTGATCTCTTGTGATTCCTAGTTTGTGCGCAATTTTTCTTATAAATTTAAATGATAGAATGTTGAAGTTATAACTGTGATATGATCACTGTCCTCGATCGAAGCGATGATTTAAATGTGGCATTATGGGATCTGCAGAGCAGCAACACGAGCGGGACGGTGCCGGGTCCCGCCACTCCGGAGCTGCCCCTGAGCTGCTACCAGAGCCACCTGTACCTGGCTCGCTGCGACGTGCTCCGCGAGCGCCAGCGCACGCGCGGCCTGCGCTTGCACCTGTACACGGAGGGTGAGTGACCGGTCACCGGACAGACCAGCAAAGTTTCTAAATAAGAATCATACATATTATTAAATTGTGTTACAACAAAAGAGTGTGTTTATCTGTATTTGTATGAGAGTAAGTGTAGATGTGTGTTTATGTATATTAGTGTAGGAGTAAGTGTTCAGGTGTGTGCAAGTGTGAGCATCATTAAATAGTAAGTAGGATCGTATCGCAGCTAGAAATAATGAGTCTTTATTTATTTTTAAATAAATGAAGGGGCATGTAAAATATATCAATAGATGAAAAAAATGCATTATAGTTAGAGCAAGAATGACAGAGAAAAAAGTGTTGTGCATAGTTAGTGTTACAGACTGGCAGATGGAACAAATACTTATATCTTAAAATTAAGATTAATTTTGAAGAGTAGGTTAAAAGAGTCTACTTTATTTAATAATTTATGTAAATAGCATAATTCAGATACAGTGCGTCTATTTTCAAGGGTAAAGAATCCATTTTGTTTGGCAGATTGGATAGGTATTTAAAAAAAATTCGTTGAACATTTTCAATTTTTTCTATGTTTGTTATGTATTGTGGGCTCCATACAACGGATGCAAACTCCAAATTATAGCCTACAAAAGTGTTGTAAAAATTTACACCGCACAAAAAATGAGTTTGAAGTATTTTTAATTTATAAATAATCGTTTAAATATTTGTCGCAGTTGGCGAAAAGATTAGTTAACCAAGCTGATTTTATTAAATAAAAAAAATGGATATTGATCGTTTAAATATGCACTCAAATAACAAAAGAAAAATAATTTGCATTCCAAAATATGTACACTCGTACATTGAAGATCAGATATTAGAAACATCACTTTACTTCATTCCAACGGAAGCAATGCTACTGATGATTGAACTGTCAGATCTATACGGATAGTTAGGTTAGGTATACAGTGATTAAAATCTCAAAGTTAAATATTTTATGTCCCGTGAGATTCGCTAATTACGGGGCATTCCCGAGAGTCACCCATTTCTCGATACAAACCTGACGCCGTTTGTCCGGAGTACACGACTACCGTCTCCCGCAGGCGCCGGACGCAGCCTCGAGCCGACGCGCCGTCAGCTGCGCCGCCGCGTTACCTTCGGGCAGCGCCCGCAGGAGGTGGCGCGCGCGCTGGGCGCCCCGGCGCGCGTGTTCTACAAGGCCGAGGACAAGATGCGCATCCACAGCCCCCACGCTCACCGCCCGCGCCACTCCGGACACTCCGACTACTTCTTCAATTACTTTACCCTCGGCCTGGTAAGTGCACGACTAAAAACTTATTTTTATTATTATTCAATTTTACAACGGCAGTTGAAAGCCGACGCACGTACACAGGCTGACCGAAAGTGAATTGTTTTATTACGAACAAAGTAATAAGCTTACATCAAATTTGAACTACGTAATATCCTTCAAAGTACTCTCCTTTTCCCGACGTGATTCCACGATTAGAAACATTTCTGAAAGGCTTCTTTAAGAAGTTGAGTTGCTGCCCCGTCGAGACAAGTCACATGGTGCTAAATCCGGAGAGCGAGGCGGTTGTGGACAGACAGGAACCATTTTTTAGTCCAAAAACTCGCAGATCAGGAGCTAGGTTTCGCGACTAATTTTTCTCTCACTTGTCTTATTTGCAAATTATCCGCTAAATTACTTTGCACGGATCAGTACGAGATGTTCAGTTTTTTGGTAAGGTCTTGAATAATCGCCTGTTGGAACGAATAATTTTTGTAGCTTTTCACAAATTTACTTCTGTTTTTGAGATCGAAAGCGTCCTGACTCGGCTTTAAATCGCTCAAACTACTTGCAAACAGTCTTTAGAGTCGCCACATCTTTGCCATACTCTGATTTTAAAATTTCATGAGGTTCTTTAGCCTTTTTTTGCAACTTAAAAAAAACGCGTTGTTGGAAAATGAATGATGTGCGACAGGCGCGGTAAACATGACTTCACTTTTCCGGCTCTGGAAGCCGACTGACAAGTCACAACTTGTTCAAACTGGACACTGACTAACTATAAACTATGAATGCCAGAATATGCCCAAAATTCTTAGGTCTGCCAACAAACATACCAGTCTTGATTTCTTTGATAACAAGTTGTCTTTTTTCAAATAATCACTGAATCAAATTAAATTATAAACACCTCTCTCCCGCTTCCAATCCCACTAAGTCTACTATAAACCATTGTGTCTTTCTACTTTCCTTTATAATAATTTTCTTTGGATAAATGTGTCCTTAAAAATGCCCATTGGGCGTATATATGAATAAAAAATAAATAAAAATTCATTCACCGTATTTCTCATTCAGCCCTCGTGTATGTATCTATTAAATTTTTTAATTTTTCATTAAGGTCATTTAATCTTTATGTTAAACCTCATTTTCTACTCCTCAACCGAAGTAATCGAACTATTCATTTCTTCCTGTCACTTTTTATATCTATTAACTAATCCATCGTTTTAATTTTCAAAACCAATATCTTTTTCTTTTGCTGGCCCTACCGGAGGTTGACGACTATCATTATGAGTTCATAACGATCCTGGGCCAGTCTGATCAGCGCTGCTGCTGATCTGCCGGTACACCGAACTACTGTCTAAGATTTCTGAGCCATGATTCTCCTTTTCGTCTTATACCCCGCCTGCCCTCTATTTTTCTTTCGGAAGGGCATACTTTTCATTGAGAACTATAATATAGGTATGAGGCTTTTCTTCTTTCGACGGTGGTTAGTAACCGAATCAAAACCAATAAGACTAAAATAATTCTGAACCACCGCACGCTTCTGACTAAGTTTGCGAGATCGAATACGTTATGTTGCAGGATGTGTTGTTCGACGCGCGAACGCAGCGCGTGAAGAAGCTGGTGCTGCACACCAACTACCCGGGCCACTACAACTTCAACATGTACCACCGCTGCGAGTTCCGGCTGGCGCTGGGCGGCGGGGGCGCGGGTGCGGAGGACGTGTCGGCGTACTCGCGCTGGCAGAGCGTCGCCCCCGCTTTGCACCCGGCGCAGCGCCCTGTCGTGCTCAACCGCGCCTCCTCCACCAACACCACCAACCCCTTTGGCTCCACCTTCTGCTACGGCTACCAGGACATCATATTCGAGGTATTTACGTCACTCGACACTTGGCGTCGAGAGTTAGATAAAATTATTATCTAGGTACTTAACCTTATTTTATTTTTAATTCAATAAAAAATAACGCATTTCAGTTTTGTTTGAAAAAATACAAAATATGTTTAATTATATCATTGGTTAATATAAATAATCCCCAATCATGACAGTTTTTACAATTTTTCTGCAGTAAATTTAGTATAGTCTTGTACAATAATTATATTTTAATTAAATTAAATTTTTTTCATTTCCTCACTTTAAAGTTTTCCTCAGTTTTCCACTTTTTTTTTTTGCTTCTTGAAAAATGTAAAACAGGGGTTTTACTGTATTTTCGAAATCAATATGGATACTGTGGAGAAATTTTTTTAATATATAAATTTTCAAAATGTTTTTTTTTTAATATGTCACCAGAAAAACGCTGCTTGTTTGGCCTCGATAGTTGTGATATTAAGATTCGTGACAATGTTCTAAACAAATTTGAATGGTCAGAAACAAATAAACGTGAATCGTGACCCATTAGAGGCGTGGCTGATGGAATGACCTTTTTTATGGGAATTCGAAATTACAAATATTTTTTATGTTACTAATAAGCAGCAAAAAATACACAGACAGTTTTTCATAGACCTTTATTACTTACTTTAAAAATGTAAAAAAAAACAAGATATTTCCCTATTGTAATGAATGTTACTCATTTTAGGTGATGCCGAATAACTATATCGCCTCCGTGACTCTGTACGATGCGGGGCCCGAGGAAGGCGAAGGCGATGGCGAGGGGGCGGTGGACGCCGAGGGGGAAGGGGTCGGGCAGGTCCCCGCGTGACCCCCCGCCCCCGGCCCCCGCCCCCGCGCCCCTCGCCTGCGCTCCCCCGCCAACAAATGACACACACTCATTCACTAAACAGCCCAGCCCAGCGATGCGTTTTTCAATACTAAAATAGACAGGAATTTGATATGGTCTCGTCGACCTCTTCGTATAAATATCAGAGGGAGAGTAATGAAGGGTCTGGAGTTTTGACTTAGCGTATTTTCTGGATTATAAGACCCCCTGAGACCCGAAAAGTTTTGAAAACCAATTGAAAAAAAAAAAAAAAATTTAATTCTGTTTACTTTTCGATGAGTTATTGTCTGCGTCTTCGCACAAAATGTCGTCGAATATTCGCTTCACTTATGTCAAATGTACGTCCCGCAGCCTTTCCAGTTTCCATGTTTTTCTTCATACACCATAACTTTTGTTTTCCATCATAAATGTAGTCTTATCGTCGACATTTTAAACAGTAATTAGGGACAACCATTTTTTTGGAATTTTACAGAAATTTGAGATGCTATCGATTATAAGAAGCACCCTGAATTTAGAGTAGCGATGAAACGGATAGTGGTTTGTCCGGACACCGGATATTCAGGATATTCAGCGAGTCCCTACGCCGGATAGCCAGATATCCGACTCATTGTCTCGCAAATACATTTTTAATTAAAAAAACATTTTTATTTATTTGCAGGTTAAATTCTTTATCCCGAGTGTGTGCTGAACACCCACGAATGTTTTTATGCAAAAATGTAAATTTTTAAAGCAATGACCGTTCATTTTTCCCAAACACTGTTAATATCGATAAATCAATTTAGCGGCGTTAATTTCATGGAACTTTTGCAGTTATCAGATTGCTAGGTATCCGGCCAGGTAGTAAACTTAGGCCAGATACCGGATAGTTACCGGATATCCGTTTCATCTGTAATTTAGAGACACTGAAGTAAAAAAAAATATGCATCTTATAATCGAGAAAATACAGTTTTCAAAGTTCAAATTACAATGCATGCTTTTATCCACCAGTTTCCAGATGAACTGACCTGACATCGGAACTGAACATTCGATCGATCTATTAATAACGGGATTCCGACAAACCCTTGCTGTTTCATTATTCTCTATTTTAATTTCTGCCATTCCCTCTTTTACTGCTCCTCTGCTCCTCTGCTGTATAATAGATAAGCGGAATATAACGTCTTAAGCCCCGCAACTATCCACCAGTATTTTAAAAATATAATGAAATATGAAAGTAACAGCATTGTGACTTTGTCAATTTGAAATTTCGACATGTTTCCGATTTCGAATCGACGAGTTCTTCCTTTTATTCCATATTACGCATGTCAAATAATTGCTAGCGAGAAACAGGAAAAATAGACAAACACTTTTGTGATCATTTAATTGTTAAAATAAATCACATCAGTAGCATTAGTGGAGCTTTTGGAAAGTGACTGTTGAACAGTGTAATTATTCTAAGTGTGTTATTCGCTATTATCGCTGCGGTGCGTGCGCGTATGTGTCCCGACCGGGGGCCGCTTCGGGGAGAGGGAGGCGGACTATTCGGCCCCCGTGCGAGGCTCCGAATTACTCTATTCAGTTTTATTATTCGCAGAAAGATGTGTGTATAATATTGCCATTCTATTCATCACAAGTGTTCGCAGCCGATACGGTACCGACATGACCGCATTCTACTTGCTGCGGTCGAAGTGTCTCCGTGCGTCTGAATAAAAATAAATATTTTCTTATTGCGTAGCGTGTTCGAAACTACTTAAAGCTTCAGGTTTATAGCTCTCGCTTATTTCAGCACCTAATATACAAAATCAAATACAGATTTTTGTAGCGGTCTTTTACTGTCAACGTGTGTCTGTTGGAATGCGAGAAATTTAGGTATTAAGTCGTTTGATAATATTCAAATGTCCGTCTTTAGAACGTGGCTTCAAAAATGGTATTTTCATTTTAGATCTTAACACTCGAGTTGAGCAGCTGTCGCTGCGCGGGATGGAAGTGTGGAGTCAAGTAATTTCGCTAATCACTCGTAATTGTAATAATTTGTATCGCGAGCTTGCGGCGAGGTGACCTCGTCTTCTTATCGTAACTCTCAGTTGCGTGTGAGGGCCGATATACGCACCGCGCATAGTGCAGTCGGGGGGTACCGGTAGGCGCTAGGGCGTAGGGTCACACGGGCCTCTAGCGAACCCGCTCACCTAGCGGCCGCCGTCGGTCCACTGTAGAAGGCCATTGTATATTGTACACATGACCCCGAGACTCGGGGGTAACGTTACCACAGCCTGTCGCGTGACATTCTGCGCGCGATCCGGGCCGATCCTCGGAGTGGCATATTCGACTGAAGAAAAACAAAGTACTTTTGATTTTTTTTCGCCGAGTCTTAAAGTTTATCGGCGCGAGAGGCGCTATTAGTTTTAAGGCATAAAAAAAATATATAATTTATTAAATGAAATAAAAAAAATGTGATACTTTAAGGATAACTTTATTTTAGTCGTACAATATTACAGAAAGCTGATCTCATTCAACGTTGGTTTACCCGGTTCCGTACTAATCCTCGCACCCGCCGATCCGTGTTCCGGAATTCGGCCAAATCGTAGTTCTCTCCGTTCCGTCGGCACGTCTTTATAGCCAATTAGTTATATTTTCATTTTTCGGAATTTAAAAAGAGGCCAAAAATAATTTTGTACCATTCGTTTTTACGTAATATTGTTTTCTCATAATTTGTATAAGTCCATAGTATTATGTTTGTCGCGTTGCGGGTAGAATGCACCCGATTATTTTAATAAATGCTTTTAATATTTTGAGGCGTTAATATTTAAGTGAATTACGTTTGTAGGTGAAGCACAAATTTGCATATCTTTATTTACGATTATAAGTTTTCTATTTGCCATCAGCAGTTCAGTTGACTGTCGACTGTCCGAGTGTCTCCACCCTGAGTAGAATAATTGATCCGGATAATCGGATAGTCGCCGTTCCGCCGAACTCAGATTAATGTCGATGTTTAGAACCGCAATACATTTATTTGATCTTTTTATACATATTGTTAATGACATTTATAATTTCACGGGCATTCACATGTAGTAAGTAATTCCTCCCCGAGATGGGCTATCGTTATCTCATTCTGTTACAATCGATTAGAACCCAGATACTAAACTTACCATACGAGGGTCGATCCACATGCTCCACTCCTGACCTATTTCGAAGCAGATAAGAAAAAGTTTTTTTATCTTATTTTTGGATGTAGTGGCCCTGGACCTGTATGCGCTTCTTCCGGCGATGCTCCGACATTTTTATGGCTTCGCGGTAGAACATTCCCACTCGAACGTTCCTCGAGTTTTAGGAATAACCTCTCATCACTCAGGTAGATCAGGTGAATATGGGGGGTGTTTGACCAATTCGAACCCAGCTTTGCGAATAGCGGCCGTTGACACTAACGCCTTGTGTGCTGGAGTGGTTGGCGTCCGCTTGTACCTGAACCATTGCGGGTTTCATCTCGTCGCTCGGTACTTTGAACGTAGATATATTAGGCTGACTTGTCCACTCGAAGCGGGTCAGGAGTGGACGTATCGGTCAATCCTCGTAAAACAAATCATTAATCTGCGAGTTTATCACTGCATAATGTTACATCAGAATATTCTATAAGAGTGCTGTTACGCTCATTTATTCTGAATAATTGTAAATAGTAATACATGTTTGTTTTTTATTTCCTTTTGACTCTGTTTCTGGATATTTTCATTTAATTGTACAAAATATAACGATAAATGTGTTAACAAAAGTTCAGCACTATGAGAAATTGGATATAACAAATGCTTTCTTAAATGTACTCGGTATAAATTAGAGCATTTAATTGTCCTGTGAAGTTTCTTGAAAATGTATGAAAAAAAATACAAATAATTTCTACCAAGTCCACAACTTTTTAATGTCAGAAACACTCACCGAACTCTTGACATACATAAAAGTACTTTTTTATTTATATTTTTACTTAGTTTGATGGTCTGTTTTTTTAACACCACTGGACTTCCTCATTAGTAAAATTCATTAAATTTTGTGAAGTATTGAAAAACTTCACACTACAACAGAACTTGTCTTGTTAAAAATATCCAGATTCAGAGCGCTTTATTAATAAAATATTATTAAACATATTATCTCAACTAGTAGGAGGGATAACTCTGGGAAGTTGAAGTGGCTGTACACTATATACTCTATACGTCTATGCAGTGCGCCGCGCCTGCTCTGTAATAATGGCACAGGTCCGAAATCGTCTTTTTTGAGTTCAGTACGCAGAAATATTCCTGTCCGCACATCCGAAATATTTATGTGGCCTTAAAAGCAAAAATGTCAAATGTTTTGTACATTTATATTTTTTATTGTATCATATTATATCATAATTATTACCTTTTCACATCTAATGGTGTATAGGGCACTGCATCGGCTTATTATTTTTTTCACGTAAAGGTTAGATGATCAGTCTTACGCTTCAGGGCCAATCCAGGGACTTTGAAATATTTTAATGTAATGACACCTTTTTGATAAATATTTCATGTCAATCATGTCGGGTATCAAACCCGAGACCTCTTGCACGATAGCCAGATGAGCTGAGCATTTATTTAACCCTTGTGTGATTATGATGCCACATAAATCTACATAGAATAGAAGACTTGATTTATCTCTCTTATTTTTTTCAAATAATTAAGTCATATTTTTTCTGTAACTGGCCTAATGTAATATATAATAAACATAAGTAAACATTTTGTTTTCAATTACCCGTATTTCAAAATATCTCTTCTTTTGCCTAATGTAACTGGACGTTACAGCACTGTTTGCGGACAGATTTTTACCACAGTCTTATAAGAGTTAACTACGGGGCTGACAAATTCAATTGAAATTGAAAAAAAATCAAATTCAAGAAATAATAGTGGCACGATAATCATTATGCCATTGTTATTTCTAAAAGTATTAAAAATTAGATGGGACAAGCGAGTAAACCTTCAGTTGTGCCTTTGTTTTTGCAAATGAATGTTAGTAAAGTTTACTGATGTGGAAAGTGCGCGTGAAACTGCTCTTCTGTAAAAATGTTTTTTTGGTTGTGCCATTATTATTCCCTGGGCGCGATGTGATAATTCGTCGGGTTTCTGGAACAGGTTGGTGATGAAGAACAGTCTGAAGAAAGGAATTCGGAAGCTCGTGACCTGCCATCGGCTGGTTTAAGCGGCCATTTTAGTAAATTGTAAAGCCTAGACTTCTATATTCGCTCCTTAAAAATGTTCTTCACCTATGTTGTGGTATTTTAGTTTTAATAACTCCGAAAGGGGTTGAATCCAGTTCTTATCTGCAAAAATTTTGACAAATTTAAAATATTATCTGTAGCTAACATTTCACTAGTTGCTGGATATTGCTCTTTAAAGCTTGTCCCAAATCAAAGATTCAAAGTTTTTGTGTTGATAAAATACGACTCGATTATATTTACTTTTTAAGCGAAGATTGTTTGATGCCAGTTATGGAGTAAACTAATTTTTCAAAAAATTATGGTTAGCCAGAAACCCGACAAATTACAAGAATGTTCATAGTACCTAAACATTATCGTAGGAATAACCTTTATCAATTAACATAAATAACCTTTGTAGAATATTATCCCACCTGAATATTGATGTGTGAATGTTTATCTTCCCTTAATATTATTAATTTAATATTAGAATCAGCATTTTCATGTATGATACATCTTGCAATAATGTGGTATTGATTTTCCACGCGGTTATCAGATCATGTTCAAGGTTTTCTCCCGTCCCCGCGTGGTACGATCGAATATTTAATAACCCCGTGTTAATGCGCCAGTGCCTGTCGGCGAACCGAGCAAACATGCCATTTTTGCTCGATTGAAAGCTTATTTTTACGCGTACATAAAGCGGAGGTTATTAAAGATTCGAGTGGACTGTACTGTTTCGGTTGTAAAAGGAACTTTACAACCGAAAACAAATTCACTGGAAAAATTGTATCTATTCTGTCAAATCAGCTTGCGAACTGTTGCAGAATCTGCACGAGCGCAATAAATATTTCGAAACAACAAAATTATATTAAAGAGACTAAATATTTCAACCGAGATGAAGGAATTATTGGGATATGTGGATGTTTAGGCTTTTTACAGGGCTTGCGACTTAACTTTCAGGCATTGCCTAGTGGGTGAAATAAACAGCCGGATGAATCTCACCTGCGTCAATAAAGGTTTCGACTCTTTCGTTTTGCATAAGTGGACAGATGGATGAGTTAAGAAAAAATGGGGACACTCCGTGGGGCCGTTGTTTTCTTGAAATAAATAAATAAATTTGGGTGTTCAAACATAAGCAGAATGGTGAATGTTACATAGTGTGTAGAATGGTCACTTAAACCGGCTAATGACAGATCATAAACCCTGTAAATGCCTAGACGTCCATATTTCCTTGTATAAAAATGTTTTCCTTTCCAGTTGAAAAAAATGAAACTTACGATTCTTTAGCTGTGAATATTCACCATTTTACCAAATTGTGTAATTTCCACATCCCTTTAATGTACAGAAGTAGTATAATATATACATGTATATATATAGTCAAAGCAGAAGTGCTTTCACATTATTTAACACCTTCTCATAGATTAAGTTCTTTAAGTTGTTTTTATAGCATCATGTGATCGACATTAAGATATCTATCAAAAGGGTTTATCCTTCCTCTCTGTTGAGATATTGGTTAAATTCCAGCATTAGTCTGCAAACATTTTGACATACTTATATTGCAACTGTCTATTAGAGGGCGTGTGTGTCTGTCTGTAAGGAGACAGTAAGTTGTATAGCCAGCCGCAACCTGCCAGGATTGATCGTCGGTTGCTTGTCTAGTTTTCTAGTTGGTAGGATGGATGTCCTGTGTCCTGTCATGATACGAGTATTATGGTTGAACATACTTAATTCTGTAAATTAAAAATAAAAATCTATATAAAAAGCAACCAAATGTTTTATTATTTTGTAAACTGAAGATCCCCGCCCCGGTTAGTAGCGAGTGTAGGTAGGAGTAAAACCTACTCGTGGAGCGAATGCTGAGGCGTTTTTAAAAATAAAATTTTACATTTGAAGCACTAATAATTCAAATAAAACAACTTTGTTTTTAAACCTTCCCCTGCAGTTGCAAAAACATCCGCGCGTCACGTTGCTGCGTGGTCCATTACACATGCAAAAAATGAGAGATTTTATATTTGAAAAATGTAATATTCGTGGACAATTGCTCAAATTATATATAGTTGAAGTCAAAAGTGATAATGTTTTAAATCTTATTGCTAAAAACATGAAAAACATTATGCTCATGCTCACAGCGCCGGCGAAAGAACCGCCCCTGACGAATTTCGGGAGCTACTAACTGGCACCTGGGAGAAGTACTAGAAATTTTACTGTTCGCGTGTGTTACGCGTGAAATTGTCTCTCGCTCTCGAATAGACCTCTATTATCGAGAGTGAGATGTAAAGAGTGTGTGCGACAATAATATATTATAATGATGACTTTTTTTACTACGTACTCCGCAACGTGCGACACATTGGTAAACTTTCTATTGTATCCGTGATTTATCTCCGATTTTTGATAAAATGTAACATAGTGTGACACGCATAGACAGGATCCCGTATGAGTATGTCAGAGGGTCATTCAGAATGGGACCGGTAGATGAAAAGCTGAAAGGAAGCAGGATGAGATGGCACGATGATGACTGAGGACCGAGGACTACGAAGAGCGCTCAACATCCCGGCTAAATCTAGAGGTAGAGGCAGACCCCCAGCGCATGGTGGTCTACTGTCGACAAGGAGTTGGCAGCACCAAATGTTTCTATTGTGTCGAACCAGGACGGAAGATCCTGGCGCTCTCGTATAAGGAGGCCTGATCCTGGATGAACCGGGATATTGGGGCAGGGAGAAGAAGAAGAAAGAAGTTATAGCACACTCTAGGTTCGGGTCCACGCTTCGTTAATAGATGGCAGTAGTTGTATTGATAATTATTTCATTTATAATATTTTCATAAAAAGAAGACCCAAGCATCGAATTTTTAAATTTTACACAGTCATCATCAATATTCAGTGCGTAGGTTTTCACGGTCACTGATATCAATAAGCATCTTTTTTTTACTATCCCGTGTAATTAGTTTACAGTTTACCCTGAAGATGGCTCCCGCAATGGTAGCCAAAACGTCGGAACGAATCCAACTTACACCGGATCACACGAAAATGCTTCACATTGAAAACCAATACGTGTTTATTCTTCGGATATTGTGACTGTTTTGTAACAAATTTAGTACTTAGATCGGTTGACACGATGGTAGTATAATATTAAACTATGAAATATAACAAACAAACAAACCATCACGCCGTTTCCCCGTAAGGGTGGGCAGAGAGGATAGAACGCCACATCACTCTATCTTTGCATACAGGTCTCGCTTTCTCTACATTCATACATCTTCTCATGCATGTGCGCCGATTATTCCGACTTTCAACATGTCCATCTTCTAGTATTTGTTAGATTTGGTTCGCCTTGTCTTTCTCGGTCTTCCTCTATTTCTGCATCCGTCAACATTCGCGTCGTCAATATTTTTAGCCGTGATTTCGCTATCCATTCGCTCTACATGTCCAAACCAACGCGAAGCTCCTTTCTTGATTTTGTCGATAATGCTTATCTGAGCCTTGCATAATGTACGGATCTCAACATTTGTGCATCTATCGTACATAGTTTTACCGCACATTCCCTGGGAGATCGCATTTCGACTGTGAGCTGTTAATTTTGCCTCTCGCGACAAACATTTATTTGCCGAGGTTGATTTAAGGGCACCGTTCACTCGGTTCGCGGCTCTCACCCTCCTTTCAATATCTTTCTCAGTCATGAGTCATGACTGAGAACTATGAAATATACCTCTTTTATACTGAAATTATGGCAAGTGGCAAGCAATAGGTTTTTAGTTAATTTCAAAGCACTTACCTAATTCGAATTATTGTGTCAGTAGTAGGCGCATATTTTCCATACGCACCGAAGTTCTAAGTGACTGCTGGTCGGTGTGTAGATTTGTCTACGGGCGGGGGAAATCGGTGGGAAATAGTTAAATAGTTTTGCCGCATTTCAATTATTTATTTATTTTACAGAAAAAAACAGTCGACACTGATATAATAACATAAAAAAGATAGTGTGCGTATCATTAAATAGCAAGTGGGATCGTATCGCACCCAGAAAGAATGAGTCTCAATTTATTTAAAAATAAATTGAGAGTGTGCTAAATATATCAATAGATGGAAAAAAAGCATTACAGTTAGAGCAAGAACGATAGAGAAAAGAGTGTTGTGCATAGTTTGTTTCCTTGTTTCACCTTGTTTCATTAGCACACAGAAGAGATATTTTTGATCAGATCCTGCTTTATAAAATTGTCAATAATAAATTCGATTCCCCGGAACTCATTAATCTACTTGCTTACCGTGTCCCCTCCAGGCCAACTAGACTCTCTGATATTTTCTATATTCGTAAATTTAAAACTAATCATCGGAAACATTCTACAATCCCTCGTATATGTGAAACATTTAACAAAAAATTTAATAGTCTTGATATATTTAACACTCCATACAATATGTACAGAAGAGAATTAATAGGCTTGATTCATGCTCTTCATTCATAATTCGTTTAATCATTAAATCAAATGCAATTTTCCACTCTCAGTTTCCTTCAATCATCCTTTACTACTCCTTATCAATTTCCTTCTTTTCCTTTCCACTATCTCCTTGTTTTGTCCATATTTATCTTATTTTAATATATAGTATATTTATAATTTATATAGTTTAAACTTCAAGCCGTCGTCTTTTTATTACAGTATTATTTAGTGAATACATATAATTGGATGGCAGGCCCTACTATGTATACATTTTATATAATTTAAAAAAAATATATATTCATTTAACCTGTACATCTGTTTGTATTCGAAATAAATAAAATAAAATAAAATAAAATAGTTAGTGCTGCAGACTGGCAGATGGAATAAATACCTATTTCTTGTCACGCGAAAGGGGACATTAAGATTAATTTTAGAGAGTAGGTTAAAAGAGTCTCCTTTATTATTTAATTATTTATATAAATAGCATAATTCAGATATAGTGCGTCTATTTTCAAGGGTTAAAAATTCATTTTGTTTGGCAGATTGACTGTAAGTGCAAAGCGTTTTACTGTTTTTATAATCTAGGTATTAAACATTTTCAAACTTTCTATGTTTGTTATGTACTGTGGGCTCCACGTGACGGAAGCAAACTTGACTACAAAAGTGTTGTATAATGTTTTCAATGTGTTTGGTTTTTTAAAGGGTTTGGAAATTCTTAAAATGAAGCCCAGCATTTGGTAAGCTTTTATTTCATCCCTTTCTGACCACTAAAAATCAATAGAATGTCCTGCAGAAAGCTCTGAATGAGGACACTATTGAGATGCGGAAGATATACAGAAATTCGGTTTGATATTAATAAATGCTTTTGGTAAAGCAAAGAGTAATTTTATATACTTAAGTGTTAATATTTCAATTTAAAAAATAATTATTGCCCGAAAACATGTTTTGTGATGTTCAGCGTAATCAGTGGCGGCGTAGCGTGGGTTGGCACCCGGGGCGATTTCCAAATGAGCGCCCCCAAAATAAAACAACAAACGCGCTTACGCGACTTTATTTTACTAAAATATTCAACAATATGGTCAACTTTTACTTTTCTTTACCTTTCAATATCCAAAATATAGAGATTGGACAGTCGCGCTTGGCTCATAGTTGATTTTATTAAGCTTCTTTCACGCAAAGCCACCGAAACGCAAATAGTTGGGAAGAATCTGAGACAGCGGTAGATTCGGAACGGACTCAGAATAGTCCCATTTTACAATAAATATCAGAACACGCAGGGTAGTCCACTGAACTGCCAATTGACAAGAAATGCTGGCGGCTTCCAAGACCTAAAAAACAAAGATCGTTTTTACGTTATTAGCTATATTAACAATTTTCTGTGTGTAAACATACGACAATAACTTACGATCTCGTATCAAAAATATACATATTTGTGTCTTACCTATATGGACCCCCCCCCCCGCTCTCCCCACTCGCCCCGCTTGTCAGCGTGCTCGTGGTTGCGCGAGTATTTTTTCTGAGCTGCGCTGGGGACGGTGTCACCCTGTCACCCCTCGGTGCTGGGCACCCGGGGCGGACCGCCCCCACCCCCCGGACCGCCCCCCTTTACCAGGCCATTGAGCGTAATAACGAAATTCGTCGCTATCCTAAGACGCTCCAAACTTAAAACAATCTGTATCATTTATGATTTAGGACTTAAGATATTTAACGAGTTGCCTGCGGAGATTAGGGATGCCGGGATCACCGGGTCTATCGCATCGTTTCGCGGGATGGCGATGATTTTTGTCAAAACCAAACATCAATATAAGTAGATAGAATGTCATTGGAAAGCGTCTGGATCTTGTTTTTTTTTTTTTTTATTTAATTCAATTCAATTCATTTATTTTAATTATAACATATACATTACAAACATATATTCAATACGTACATATTATAAAAAAGAAAAAAAAAACATGAAAGAGACTCATGTCAAAATAGGAGGAGAATCCTGCTCCGGAAAACCCCTTCGGATACCTGTAACAGATCAATATCCAGAGCGATGTTGTTCAGCATAGCGGTAGCCCTTCCAACAGGCATAACCATGAGCAGGTTGATACTGAATATCGGAATATGAAACAATCTATGCTGACGCTGTCTTGGGTAATTATCAGGAACATACAAACCAATGCTCATCATAATCTCTTCTTTTTTTCTCTTTTAATTTTTGTGTTCTCACCGGGAATCGAACCTGGAACCTTCCGTGTGTCTCGACCACTACACCATGGCGGCCGCAATTTTATTTGAACCTAGTTATGCAGAAAGCCGCCATTCATAGAAAAGTGAAACTGAGATAATAGTATCTACTTTTGTGAAAAGACTGAATAATCAAATATACACAACTGTTAGAACGTTTTTGATTTTACCAAATGATAAACAATTAATATATTAGTTTTTTTTACATTACAAACAAGAATCTTATTACGTATTTAAACAGTTTTAATTATTTTTAAAGAATCGTAAGATTTTTCTAGTGCTGTGGGTGTTTTCAGCTTATTAAGAAATGGCGTTTTTGTTATCGATTCCATTTTCAGAAGATGTTTAGTACAGTTTTTTTGTATAAAAGCGGTCTGGCTGTTTTTGGAAAAACATAAAATTTACCTTACCGCACCCGATAACATATATATTTAATTTTTTCAAAATTGTAGTCTGGCTGCTTTCTGCATAACTACGTTAATTTGTACCACTATCTAAATAAATACATCACATTTTCTTTAATAAAATGAACAAAGATAATAAATTTACAGTCAGGACAGTCGCGTGCACAGAGTTTTTTATTAGGGTAGGCAGTAAAAAAAAAAAAGATTTATAGAATATAAGTGATAAATCTTACCAAACAGTTTCCTTCACTCGTCACATTAGTTTGAATTACTATGTTGTTGACTTGTAGTTATTGTTGAAATTACCTAAGCCACATTAAAAATTCAAAAAATGCTAAATTTATATAATATATTACTTGTTTTTTATATGTTTATAAAATATATTGTTACGAAATCCTTTTTTTTATTTATTCTTTTCCGCTTATATGTTTATAAATTTTTATAAACCACTTTAATTTAGAGTTATACTTCGACCGGTTTCGAGGTTACTACCTCGTTGTCAGTAATTAAACTAACTTTTAATTACTCGCGTTGCTATTTATATTATAAAATATTGTATGAAATAGACAGAAAATGAAAGAAAGAGAGAAAAAGAAGATAAAATGAATCATAACGGGAATATTTTTAAAAGAGTTTTTGATTTACTAATTTCTAATCGTTCTAAATTGTCTAAACGAAAACCATTTTTATTGACATGCAAAATTTGTACACAAGTTTCTTGATTAAAATCATGATGTTCGGATTTAAGATGATTTGCGAATTCTGAAAAATTATTATAACTGAGACATCTTGTATGTTCTTTGATTCTTACTTTAAATTTACGTGAAGTTTTTCCAATATAGAAATTTGGGCAATTTAAACAATTTAATTTATAAATTCCCGAATGATTTAATTTATCATCCTTATCTTTACAATTTGAAAATATTTCACCATTATTATTATTAGTATAAAAAACTGGCCAAATATTGTTGGTAAAATTTGAGCGATATTATTAGAAAATGAATTAATGCACAAAATTCTACGCCGATTATCATTATTGTTAGAAATGTTTTGGGAACTATATAAATATTTTTCCTATGGTTTATTTTTAGTTTTTTATTCAAAATACTGTCAGTTAAATTTGGTTCATAACCATTATTAAAAGCGATCAATTTACATTGATCAATTTGTCCCATCTCTAACGTTTTTGAAAATTGATGTAACCTTATGAAACGTCGTGATAATTAGGTTTATTTTAGTTTTAAAGCTAATTTTATATTTTTATGTTGTTTTATGTGTCAAGCATTGTATTAAAAAAATAAATTAACACGCCAAATACCTACGAATGATTTTTCGTGTGTCAATATAAATAACTCCTTAGACGTTCCTTCAAAGTTATGGCGTTTTTTCTGACAAATGTCATTCTAATTCAGCTATATTTTAAGGACTATTGTCAGTTAAACTCTTCATAATATTAATCACTGAATATACGTGTAACTTGTCCTTAAAACGGTTAAACACACATTCCCGTCAGTATCACAAGTTTCACAAAACACAAAACTACATTTCGATTTTTATTGACAAGTAAGCGCAGACTATATTCTCTAGTGTATAAAACAAATCAATTTGAGGTTATTTGTTTGACATTTTTTGATCTTTGACTTAAATAATAATTGAAAAAACGCTAGATGTCAGTAACGTGTTAGTTTTTCTTTCTAAGCCCTTGTAAAGCAGTGCTTTTTAACTTACCCATACACGCGTAATTACAACTGAAAAAAAAACCCACACATAAGCGTTGTGTAGGAGTATCAGATATGATAATAAGAAGAAAATAGGCATTAGCAGTTCGTGCCTCTGCCGACATTAGCTCTTAGCGGCGCCACGATCGGAACAATACACTCTTAAAACCGAATAACATTTGGCGCATTTTTCAAATTTTACAAATAGTTGGCGTATATTTTATATTATTTTTTGTTATTGTTTAAATGAAATTCTAGTCGGATAGGCACTGCTTTTTCATTTCATTTTTTTCATTTTTCATTTATTTTTGCACCACTACAGGCCAGTAGGCCCAATTACAGTGGTGAATTACATCACAGAACACCCAGGCTTGAGAAAAATTCATTTTGATTTTTGTGTTCTCACCGGGAATCGAACCCGGAACCTTCCGAGCGTGAGTCAAGCGTCTTGACCACTACACCACGGAGGCCGCTTTTGTGCCTATATGGAACGCACGCCACTGAGTCACGACTACGATGTATTTAAGAAAGAAGTTATTTATATCTTTTTTGTAATTTATTTATAGTATCCTAAAAATATTATTAATTGAAATAAAATAAACTATTGTAAGACATCACTCCCCATTATGTACACAAGAATTGTTCATTTCTTTTACGTAATGGGAAACGTCAATGTAAATATATGTATTTGATTGATGTAAAAAAAATGTATTTAGTTGTAATATTGTATTTTTATTTGTTATTACTAAATGAAAAATAAATAAAAAAATATTACAAAAAAAAACATTACAATCAAGAAATACAGGTGCATTTTTAGATAATTTTAAATTATATCCTGTTTATTCACAAATAAAAAACATTGATATTCGATTTCATTATTTTTAATTCGCCATTTTTCCCCCGAAGAGATTTGATTAACTCCCGCAAACACTTCTCAGAACTCGGAACAGAGCCAAATGGAGCTTTTTGAGAAAAATAACAAATTGAAATAGTAATTTAATCTCCCCTGCCCCCTGCCCCCCGCCCGCGCCCGCCGCAGCGCCGCCGGCTCTCCTCGGCGTCCCATTCCAATTGTACAAATTGGAAATGACAAATACTCCGATACATTCCGCCACTCGGCATTTATTATTTGAAATCCATTTCCACCCCCGGGCGCTCGCCGCGGCCCCGCCCCCCGGGGGCGCGGCCGGCGCGCGATTGGCTCGGCCGACCGCGGGCGGGGGAGCGCTCGAAGCGGGGGGGAGGAGGGGGCGCGGCTCGGATTGTGCACATCGAAGACGGGGTTGGGAAAAAACGACACGACTTACTACTACCACTACCATCACGCCATTTCTCCGTAGGGGTAGGCAGACAGAATGGACCGCCACACACATCTATCCCGGCATATATTCCCAGCTTCTTTCACATTCGTACATCTTGTCATATATGCCCGTCGGCTCTGTCTGCTTTTGACATGACCAGACTTAAGATTTGGTTTATCTGATCATGCGACGTCTTCTTCGGTCGTCCTCGTCTAACGTTGCCGTTCATTTTCACCATATATACTTGTTTTACCATTCTTTTGTCGTCCGTTCGTTCTACGTGACCAAACCATCTCAGAGACCCTTTCTTAATCTTATCAATTACTCGACTCAGATTTACATTCTCGCCTGATTTCATCATTCGCAACCCTATCATACATTGATTTTCTACACATTCGTCTGAGAGATCGCATTCCTACACATTTCAACCGCGTTCACTCGGCTTTCATCCTTCCTCCGCCAGTTCCATGTTTCACTTCCATACATAAGTGTCGGGACTAAAACTCCGTCGTGCACAGCCAGTTTAGCTTCGATTGACATATTTTTATTAGAAATTACTGCGTTTAGTGCTCCGTTTATTTTGTTGCCCGCATTCACTCTCCTTTCGACATCTTTTTCTACTCTTCCATCTTTTGAAAACATGCTTCCCAGATGCACAATTTTTTCTACTTGCTCGAGACATTCGTTGTTTACATTTATTATGCTGTCAGTAACCAGGGGCGAATCATCTAAGTAAGCGATTATGCACAGCTTACCATTATATTTGACTTTAAATTATAATAATTTATAGTAACCATGTTTATGGGAAAATATATAAAGTAATTGTTATTTATTATAAATCACCGTTTATATCTTTCTACAAAAAAATATCTATGAAGTGCGCCCAGCGCCAGCGCCCAGTCCATTCTCACTGAACGATAAAACTAGCCGATTACCTCAGCTTATTCTTCCATACAAAAAAGTACACTGTATTTTTCGTCTTTAACCCAAGTCGGCTTTTTTAGCACTAAAACAAACTTGCAGATTACAAATATTTTTAGAAGATTCTCTATTTGGAAACTAGTATTTCGATCATTTTTTCCGAAGGACTATTTTTCGTTGATGGGATACCGTTGACATATTTTGTATCACATAGGACAGGTGGCGTTCGCAGTGGCCGTTTTAGGCATTATTCATTTTAAAAGAAATCAACCAGTGCTAAAGTCTTGACAGTATTGTCAATGACAGATCATAATGAAAATATTTGCTAAATGTCATTGTGGTATGTGATAATAAACTTTTGTATGAGTTTAGTATTCTATTAAAATAGTGTAGAATAAAGCTACGTATATCGCGTGGTTAGTAATAATTGTTGTTTGAGTTGATTTTCACAGAACCACAGAAAAAGTATTAATTTATAATTACATTACTTACATGTTATGTAAGTACTTATATGTAGTACAAATTAATGAACATTTTTAATAGATTACCTATAAAATAAATCACGGCTCGCCACTGTCAGTAACCTCACGTCCCCTTTCAAATACCATCACTTTTGACTTACTTTCGTTCATCGCCAGTTCGCTCTCCAGGCATACATCGTACATTCTAGAGACTATTTGTTGCAAATCATCTTTGCTGCTTGCTAACAGAACTGCATCATCAGCATACAACAAGCAGCTCACTGAGAAATTATCCATTTTTGCTCCGATACCCATACATTCTATCTCTTCCATACAGCTGTCCATGTATAGATTAAACAACCATGGTGTCATTACACATCCCTGTTTCACGCCTTTTGAGATGGCAAACCAAGATGTGAATCCCCCATTAACTCTTACACACGCTGAACGCTGAACTCTCCTCATAGAGAGACGATATGCATGTATACGTTTATTGTTTACTCCATACTTTTCCAACACGCCCCACAATTTTATATATCTTTTATTTGCAAATCGGCAAATGCGCAAAATAGTTACTGACTTTTTGCCAAAAACTTCTCCGTTAGCATTCGCAGCCCAAAAATTTGATCCGTGCGTCCACGTCCTCATAAAGGCTCCTTACGATCATTTGATTTCGTATATTATAATATTAATTTGCATATTTATTATCCATGTCCGGGCTGGACGAGGAATACAGTTATGCGCCTGAAACATAACCGGAATCTTGGGGTGGTATTCTAAATCTTCTCTGCCCCCTCTAGAGAGTGATTAATTTACGGATTTTCATTTTTTGCCTGCGTTTATATTTTGCTTCGTATATGGCCACACTGATGATTAAACCGCATATGTTATTTTCCGTTTTTCAAACAGTTTTATACATCATTTGACGTTTAACCATCAGTGTGGCCATTACTTATATGAAGCAAAGTGTCGTCGTATTAAAAAAAAAATCACCAACAACTATCTGGCTAAGAATATTTACTCTGCGAATGTTGATAAATGCAGAAATAGAGGAAGACCGAGAAAAACGTGGCATGACCAAACCCAACAAATACTTGAAGATGGACATGTTAAAAGTCCGAATAATCGGCGCGCTTTCGTGAGAAGCTGTATGAATGTAGAATGTAGAGGAAGCGAGACCTGTATGCAAAGATAGACAGGGGCGAACCGTGTATAGAAGCGATTATGCGCAGCTTACCATTATATTTGACTAACCATAATAATGTTTTACTGGAATTTTATTTACAGAAAAACAAATAGACAATTATTGAGTTTTTCTACTGACATTTCTTGGTGGAACTGCATTTTAATTATTATAAATAAATAATTACTATTTATTTTAAATAACTTCCACCGTTTGTATATTTATCCTAATATAAATATTAATATTAATAAAGCGCGCCCAGCGCCTGCAGTGAGCCAAGAAACAAGCCGATTATTCCAGCTTATTTTTTCATACAAATAAGTGTACTATATTTTGAATGTCTTAACCCCAGTGCGGGTTTTTTCTCCTAGATTAAACTTGCAGATTACACAAATTATTTGAAGATTCTTGATTTGAAAAACAACATTTCAAACATTATTTCTTAAGGGCTATTTTTCTTTGAGATGGTACTTTTGCCACAAGACCATAATTACTTTCATGCGTCATATTGCAGGACATATGGCGCTCGACACGGCCGTTTTTAGCACTAATTATTTCTAGAATAATTCACCCACTTGACATTTCAATTGAATATCTACCTAATATCGACTGAATTCATAGTGCTATTTTTTATTTATTTTTTAATGAGTTATGTGTTAAAGTAATGGATAATATATCTATATAATATAATAAATCATGAAGTTACGTAGTTTGAATAGATTTCGTGGATGAGAGTTGTTGTATCACACAGAGCTACAGAAAAATATCAATTTGTAGTATATAAACTTACATTATATTATGTGCCTTCTATGTAGGTACAAATGTATGATATTTTTTTACAACTTACCTGTAAATAAAATCAACATTCGCCACTGCTATATATAGATATCTTAGGCAATATCCCCACAAGCACTTCCTCCTCCCCCCCCCTCCTGGCCCCCCTCCACGGTCGGGCCGGTAACCATGGCGGCCGGAAGTTCCGATCAATCATGACTACCTCTTCACTTCCGCCAACTCCAGTGCACATGTTCCACTCTAGTCCGGTTGCTCGATCGTTTCCTAGTTATAAATACCTCATCATCATCATTCCCTTTCCGCACCTAGTGGTGCATAGGGCACTGCATAGGTACACCGATCGCAGTGTATCTTAAACATTTTTGTTACATGAAAGTAAGATGATCAGTCTTACGCTTCAGGTACCACAGTCCAGGGACTTTGAAATATTCTAGTGACAAAACACCTTTTTAAATAAATATTTCATATTAACCATGCCGGGAATCGAACTCGAGACCTCTTGTATGGCAGGCTAACGCGCTGACCATTACACCAGTCACAATTTTGCTTTTTATTGTTTCTACATGTATATAAAATATATATATATTTTTTAATGTGTTGTTTATTTTTAAAATTATTACTTACTATGTTTGTACTTACCAGAATAATAATCAGAAATTTTAGGCGGGAAACATGCGTTTAGTAATAACAAACAAAATTAAACAAATATTCCCATGAAATTGCATTTTTCATGACAACACGTTGTTCTTGCAAAGAGGCGATATAATTGAAAATAAATTTAAACTATATTTTGGATGTATGTAACACTAAATTTTAAAGGAATAAATAAAATTACTTTGTTTAGTGAACCACTGTATTTTTTATTGTCACAAGTCAAAACCGACTAGTTTTTATGTTAATATTAACGTGAGTTGCCGAAACTAGTCGGTTGTGACAATAAACAATAAAGTGGTTCGTTTTTAACCAAGTAATTGTATTTATTTCTTTAAAATAAATTTGAACTTACCGTTGGAATACAGACCCTAATCTTCTTTAATTTTTGTTTTATTAACGCAAGCAATTTGCTTATTATGCACCTCACATAATACAATTATTCGTACATTTATATGCACTATTTGGATGCGCTGGAAACGAGACATTACATGTTTTCAGCTAGCTTATTATAATTTGGTTCATAGCTACTTAAAGCTAATCGTAAACATGCTGCCAAATAATGATCATCTGTCAAACGGCAGCGATGTTTTGTTTTGATTGCATTCATTGTAGAAAATGTAAATTCGCAGAGGAAAGTCAATTAAAAAAAATGTTGCTAAATACGTAGCACATCTCCACAAAACTGTTTTATTTTCAAATAAAATAAATATACAACAGCTTTGTTTTATCTACTTATTTGTATTATTTCTGTGTATATCTTAACATAAGTATTCGATAATAATTAGTAATTAATCTTCAAATAAAATAGGATAAGATTCACTAGATAAAGAAGCTTGTGTAGCTTTGAAACTGGTTAGTACAAAAATAAAAATAAGTTGTTAAAACAAAGTTGTTTTATATTAATTTTATTATAATGAATAACAGCAAAGTTAGTGCTTCAAATATATTTTTTATGTTACGGAAATAAATTTCTATAAATAAAGACCGGCGGGCGACTAGGAGCGGTCGACACTTTGGCCACCCATGACATATCAGGGGCGAATCGTCAAAATAAGCGATTATGCATAGATTACCATTATATTTGACTTTCGATAAAAATGTTTTATGGTAAATATTTTTTATGCGAAAATAAATAAAATAATGGTTATTTATTAAAAATCACCACCACCGTTTATATCTTCCTACAAAAAATATCTATGAAGTGCGTCCAGCGCCCAGCGCCCAGCGCCCAGCCCGTTCTCAGCGAACGATGGAACTAGCCGGTTACCTCAGCTTATTCCTCCATACAAAAAAGTACACTATATTTGACATCTTTGACCCGAGTCAGTTTTTTTAGTAGGTACTAACAAGCTTACAGATTACAAATATTATTTGAAAATTCTCTAAATGTATGAAATATTTGTAAATAACCACTTACCGACTTTTCTATGTCTACCGGTTTCGAGACGTACCCGTTTCTTCGTCAGGACACCAATTAAACCAACATGCAAAATCATGCAGGCTGTAGACATAGAAAAGTCGGTTAGTGGTTATATTTACAAATATTTAATAACATTTATTGAAATGTTTTACCACAGAGTTAAAGCTTTAAATATTAATAATGATTATTCTCTATTTGGAAACTAGTATTTCGAACACCGTTGACATATTATGTATCACAAAGGACATGTGGCGTTCGCAGTGGCCGTTTTTGGCATTATTTAAAGGAATCGACCAGTGCCCAGGGTTTACATTTACTGCTGAACAGTAAATGTCATGGTGGTATTTGCTAATAAACTTTTGTACAAGTTTTGTATTAAAATTGTGTAGAATAAATATGTTGTTTGAGGTGATTTTCACAGAACCACAGAAAAAATAGCCATTTAGAATGAGGAATTCCACTATTTTCTAATTTTTAATTCTATTTGCGTACTATTTAACCAAGCAAAAATATATATTTATTTATTTTTGTGCGTTATTTACAAAGATATGATTTTTTAAAGTTACATTTATCAAATACAGCGCCAAATGACTATAATCAGTGTGTCACTTTTCAGTAGTGACGTCATGTTGGCGTTCACGTTGGCGTTCTTCCTTTCACTGACCGCGGTAAGTTGTATTTCTCCAGCCAATAACAAAACTGACAAGAATCTATGGAATATTGCTTTGATTACTTCATTTAGTTGATCGTATATCGTTGCTCATTTCTATGTTATGGTCGTTTTTACGAACGTTTCGATTTAGAAAAATCTAGAAAGTTGACATAATCTCTGGTTGAAATGTCAAATTATACAAATGATATCTACTCTTTTTTTTCTATGGTCAAAACGTTCCTTACAAGGTGCGGTGGCTTTAAAGCGGAAACTGGAAATACTACACGTATATATAAGGAGTGACGTCATTATTTACGATTTTAAAATGAATACTATTTTTAACATTTTTTGTTTATTTTTGCGTGCGTTTTTGAGATATTTCATCTTACTCCAAAAAAAATTAATATTCACGTTTACACGAAAACATTTTTAAATTTTAATTCCGGGTTGGGCTGGAATCCCTCATTATATTACCCGCATATTATGTAGTACTCATATGTAGATACAGATTGATGAACATTTTGACGAAGCGGGTCATCCAGTCGCCGTAATTCCCCGTTTGTTGGGCAAATTAAACTAGTTTTGAACAAGTCCACTGGGTCGGTGGAAAGGATACCAATATTTGAATAGAGAACGATAAAACGCTTTTAGCCGCCATCTTGCGCGCCCTTTGGGTCATAGTGTAGGTACCATATCCCACCTACCTACTACAGTAGCGGGTATTACCTATAGCGGACAACCGCTCCACCGACAGACCCTACCTTCCAATGCCTGCTGCTTACCCGTCTCTAGCGGAGCAGCCCTCGAGTCGAAAACACTCGTTCAGGGTTCTGATTCTATTACACGCAGAACTGTATTCCTAATCAGATCTATTTCATTCCCTTTCCGCACCCAATGGTGCGAAGGGTACTGCATTGCAATACTAATCGCGGAGTATCTTTATCATTTTTGTTACACGAAGGTAAGATGATCAGTATTACGCTTCAGGTGCTTGTCCAGGGCCGCGATTATAAACGATATCTTCATTGGTTCATATCGAGACAGTATAAAGTAAAATCGATATTTATGTACGAAAAAAAATATATTTGTAAGAAAATGTAAAATATTTTCATCGGTAACTTGTAACTGAACATGTTTAGAAAAAAAAATGTAAATTATATTTTTCAAACAGCAAACTTAATTTTCCTTTGTAGATAAAATTGAAGATAAATGTTAGTTCATTGGCATACGAAAACTAACCCTATAGTATAAAACTCATTTTCAAAAAAAAATATTAATCCCAAAAATGTCGGAAATCGAACCCGAGACTTCTTGTTTGGTAGGCAAACGCGTTGACCATTTAACCACTAGACGGAAATACATAATTGCTGAAAAACAAAGACCAGAATGATTTAAAAAAAATAAAATCGTATTATTTCTTCTTATACTCATAAGCCTAAGTTATAAGCCCTGTAAATGCCTAGACTTCCATATTCCCTTTTCAAAAATGTTTTACCTCTCTGTTGCAACAAAAATTTGAATCTAAATAGATTTTATTATTCAATTATGTTTAATTGGCTTTATTTATCTGCTATCGATGGCAATGGTCAAATGAAGGACAAACAATATTTTGAGTTTGTCCAAATTTTTGTAGACAAGGACTAGATTCTATATTACCTTCTCTTAAATGTTCTTCATCTCTGTTCTAATATGTTAATAAAAACAGCTCCCCAGGGAGTTGAATCCAGTCCTTGTTTACAAAAATTTGGACAAACTCAAAATATTGTTGATAAATCCACCTGGTCCATGAAGAAGTATAGAAATTGAAAAAATAACAGTTTCAGGCGTTGCCTAGTATGTAGGTGAAACAATTCAATTACATTAATCTCACCCGCATAATTAAAGGTTTCAGCTCTTTAACTTCACAAACATCAACAGATGATAGAATTGAAGGAATATAGATGTTAAAATATGGTCAGAATGGTGAATGTTACACAGTGTGTAAAGTGGCTACTTAAACCAGCCATTGATAAGTCATAAGCCCTGTAGATGCCTAGACTTCTATATTACCTTCTCTTAAATGTTCTTCATCTCTGTTATAATATGTTAAGTCAAAAAATATTATAGATAACAAACTATCACGCCGCTTCACAAAGAAATAGGCAGAGGATAAAACGTCCTATAACTATATATTTTTTTTAATTCTATTTTTTTTGTTTTTTTGCAATAGATATGATAATAAAATAGAGTATTAAAAAAATAAAGCATAATTACATATCAATGAAGTACATATTAATAGAAAAATAGTAAACAAAAAAATCCCACAAAGGCATGGCCTGTTCGTGGGTATACAAGAGAATGTTAAAGAATTTTTGCTCCTAAAGTGATTAATGTACAGTTATAATAATTTTGTATAACATAAGAAAGAAAAAATAAAGTATTCTGTAAAAGATAATATGGTATTTTTTTATAGTAATTAAAAAAGGGAAATAAAAAATATTTAAAAAAAACACAAAAATATTCCTTATTATTAAAGGGCAACAAAATAAATCATAGAAAAAAAGAGTTCATATCTTTAGTTTGAATCCAGGATAGTGCATGGTTTTTAAAAGAAGGAAAATGTTGAAAGTTTGGAATCAATGAAATATTATTAGTAAAAAAAGAATTAAAAATTTTTGGGCCTATAAAATATGCATGCACACCTCGCTTCCTGCATATTCATACATCTTGTCATGCAAGCGCGCCGGTTATTTAGACTTTTGACATGTCCCTCTTCAAGTATTTCTCGAATTTGGTAGTGCCATGCCTTTCTCGGTCTTCCTCGATTTCTGCACCTGCGTCGCAAATCTTTTTGCCGTTCTTTCGCTGTCCATTCGCTCTACTTCTAACAAATCAATCCATTTTTCATGTTTTGCGATGGTTTTATAACAAATTTAGCTGATGTATTGTGTATGTTGACAATAATTGGTAGAATTCCATATTAAATTTGGTAATGTATCCAAAATAAAACACGTTTATTGGGCTTTAATTCTAATCATTTTTTAAAAATTACAAGAGTGTATATTGTGACGCGTTTCGTCTTATTAGGACATTTTAAAACTAACTTAAATATTTACAAAGTTTCCTTAAATAATAAAAATAATAGCGATTTAATGATTGAGGCTATACAAGCCAAGTAGAATTAATTTTTTTATTTGTAGTAGAATTTTATTTATAGTAGAATTAAAATCCAATAAACGTGTTTTATTTTGGATACATTACCAAACAAATTTAGCACTTAAATCGGTTGACACGATGGTATTATAATATTAAACTCTAAAAGAGAACTATTTTATTTTGAAGTTACGGCACGAAAACCTCATCGCACGCCCCCGGTATTGCCAATTTGATTGTATATAAATTATTTGAGAGTTTTCATGTTGGGTTCTATGGGAATTAACTCGAGTCAAAAACGTTGCATTAACCCACATTTTCCGGAACATTTGAAATTTCTTACAAAATAGATTCATTATTCTTTCTCGAGTGATTGGGAATGGAGTTTGTGTATTTTGCTGCCCTATTTATAAAAAATCTCCCCTAAACCAACAACGCGATGCGATGGGACCGCGGCCGACCCCGACAGAAATAATATTGATTTTCAATGAAAAAAATATGTTGGCAAAAAGGGGTAATTGGAAACATTTCGCTTTAAATTTTGCGATAAATAATGGTGAAATGAATGGCCTTTCGGCCAGGGTTCGACTCCTAGCTCCTAACTCCCAATACGTAGGACGCAGGACGCAGGACGCAGGCATACGTACACGACGAGGATAGAATTACACGATTATTATTCGATATTATTTATGAAAGTATCGGGTTACGCTCCGTGGTGTGTTGCGGTGAACCGATATGCAGCTCTTGTCCTTGTATCTCCTTACACAAATCCTGTTTCCAGAATCGTCCTCGTCTTCCGAAGCGTCCTTCGTCCTTACGCCAACATCCGGTCGTTCTATCCTCGCATCATACTGTTACAAGATCGAGTAGATACTAGATACTTGCTTTTTTTCTTTTCTTTCGAGCCAATCAACAGGCGTATTGAAGCCATTACAGATTGCCATAAACGAGTATATATATAAAGACACTTCATCCAAATAAACTTAAAATCTATTGAAATTTACAAAAGGCACAATTCTGGCATAATCTAGACGGACATGGCAAGTGTGCATCGCGAGTTAGGAGTGACAACACTGCTCGCTTCTTGAATGCTCGCCTTTGCTATAGGAACACATCAATAGTACCGTTTAATGAGTTCTGAGGATCCTCGGCGGAGGGGAAAATAATCCGATGCTGGTTTTATAATTTCCTACAGCAAAGACAGCATCGGTACGCAAGTTACGGTGAGGTACGTGAAGGCTAATCTGTACCTTAATCACAAATAACTATCGACATGCTAATAAGCGACGTGATAACAATTTCTCACCACGGCTGTTTATCGTATTCACGATCACAATGGAACATCCGTGGACACCTCATATAAAATGTCAAAATATTTACGTTTCGCGACGTATAATCCTGCTGCGCAATCACATATTTGAATTTCACCGGTGTAAATATGGAAAATATTCCAAAACAGCTATTTTTATTTATGTATTTATTATTTATCATGCTCTTTATTGCATTTAGCTGGCGGTTAGCAAGCCAAATGTCAAGATAAGCAGTCGCCTTAGTATTTGTAATTTAAATTTCTTTTTTTTGTATTAGATACTCCTTATTATTCTGCAAATGCAATATATTGTTTTATTTATTACAGTAAACGCCGATTTTTCACCAGTGAACTGTATTTATTTACAAGGAAAACAAAAAACAAACCGACACGAGCGTTGACTTAGAGATTACACACGCGTTGACTTATGATTGCGATAACTTAAGCACGTTCATTATTGTTCATTGTGATCGCTCAAATGCTTAGCATGTTTTTAAGCACGTCGATAGTTATTTGTGATTGATCTACTGAGCAAGAATATCATGGGCATCTATACAGTTAGATATTATTTTTTGCAGGAATATCAAACTAGTTCTCTAGTTTCTCTTAGATAGGGTAGGTCATATACTAACTTTAATATTTTATTTTGCTGTCTTTGTAGTCTGTTTATGTCATTTTGATTTCCTGTTCCCCATAGCGGTTGCATAAAACATATTTTAGTTTTTACATAGACTTCATACATTAGAATTTTTTCCGTTTTTGGAATTAGTTATTGTATTATAAAAAAAATTTACTGATTTTGTGATTTGTTGACTGTACAGTTGTCCTCTTGTATATTCGGGGAGGCATCGGCGAGAGAGTGACAGAAATTCTATGTATCGTATTATCAGCGATACGATTTTTTTGTATTTTTATGATCACATGCGTGTGATGGTTCGAGTTCTCTCCCCTTCTTCTCGGTCAGTTCTGCTGATTTGCCAGTTGACTTACTGTAAACCGGAAATTCATCGCAACTCCCTCGTCATTGGGAGGAACTGAGGACATCAAAGAGGAACTGCAATTCTTGGTATCAAAGGTCTACGATGTATGCGAGGGAAGCGATTTGCTGATGAATATCGATAAATTGAGTGGGATGGCTTTTGAAAGAAAGGAATGTATGATTAAATGTGAAATCACTGTGAATGGGGTTACACTAAAACAGGTAGAGGAATTTGTGTACCTGGGAAGTATGTTTACTAGGGATGGAATGACTGAGAAAGATATTGAAAGGAGGGTGAGTGCCGGGAACAGAGTGAACGGTGCACTTAAATCAACTTTGGCAAATAAATGTTCGTCGCAAGAGGCAAAATTAGCAGTTCAGAATGGAGTCCCGGTCCCGGCCTTGATGTATGGGAGCGAAGTATGGACTTGGAATAACAGGGATGAAAGAAGGCTAAATGCTGTCGAAATGCGATCTCTCAGGCGAATGTGTGGTAAAACTATTTACGATAGATGAACAAATGTCGAGATTCCTACATTATGTAAGGCTGAGATAAGCACTATCGACAAAATCAAGAAAGGAGCTCTGCGCTGGTTTGGACATGTAGAGCGAATGGACAGCGAAAGAACGGCTGAAAATATTTACGATGCAAATGTTGATGGATGCAGAAATAGAGGAAGACCGAGAAAGACATGGCATGACCAAATCCAACAAATACTTGAAGATGAACATGTTATAAGTCGGAATAATCGGCGCGCGTGCATGAGAAGATGAATGAATGTAGAGGAAGCGATATCTGTATGTATATCTGACGTGGCGTTCTATCCTCTCGGCCTACCCTTACGGAGAAACGGCGTGATGGTTTGTTGTTGTCGTTGATTCATAAGAACCAGTGACGTCATTCGAAGTAGTTCGTTTTTATTAAAATATTGTTTATAATTGTTTTCATACAATACCATGCTCTAATTTGTACCCGCGCGTAAGAAAGCATTTTTTATATTCGATTTTCCGTACGGGTGAACTTCTTTACCGCTGTCGGTGTATATGAAATAATAAAGCGTGTATTTTAATATATTTTCATTTATAAAAAAATCGTTAAAAAGGGTGCAATATTAAATTACGTGTGATTTATGTAAGTATTATTAAAAAACTCTCAAAAAGTATTTTCACACGAAGAATATCCATTTTTCAAAATTCAAAAATATATTATAATGCCGAACGGTCATAAACTTAGGGAAACTAAATGCTTTGAATTTGGTCAATAGATTTATTAAAAAAATGTTTCAATTCGTATTTAGAATATTATATTCATAAAATAGTTTAAAATGGGGTAAAAAGGGTTGAATTGTAATATTTAACCCTTTTGTGGGATTTCGATTAAAAGCGGTCACCCCTAATGTGGAATTTACGGTCAGTCCGTTGTACGAGAAAGGGTTAGATATTGAATAACTCCTGAAATTCGGAAAATAATCACGATTTCACTTCGCATTTTTTTGCGATTTAACCCTAATAACAATCCTTAGACAGGTCAGGTAGGGTACCGGAAGAAATTCAAAAGATTTAACCCTCTGACCCGGATATAGTTTCTCCGTTCCTGTAAAAATGAGCTGGTTACCTTCCCAAACATATTTGTGTTTATCGGATTTAAGTTGTGGTAAGGTTGTTACAATAATGCGGGTTAAATTTGTAATGAAATAAATGAACAAGTGCTCTTAATGTGTAGTTTGGCGATTTTAAAGGGTTTAAAATTAATAATAAACGCATTTAAACATAGTCTCACCGATCCATGAGAAATTTGGAAGAACACAATCAGTTTTAAAAAGACGGTTGGGATTAAATCGTTTGAATTTTTAAACAATTCATGGGGTTCTAACGTTTGACTTTTTATTAAATACTTAGAACTTGTTGAAACTTTCTGAGAGAAAAAAATTAAAGACTTACTGAATTTATTTAAGATTGTAAACTTTACATGGAACTGCCCAAACCTATTAGCACTCATTAACTTCAATCCGTTTAGTTGCAACAATTCGCGAAAAGTATATTCGTATAATGCTATTCTGAATCGACTCTATGTACTCGGCAATAACTATCCCGACGTTGCTGATATTTTTAACATAACGTATAGTTTATATAAATCAACTTTATTTAATTATTCAAATATGGTGAACGGTAATTTACATTTTTTAGACGATAGTGCTTTCTATGTTTACTTTTGTATGGGTACTATTGTATACCATATTTACGTGTATACTTATTTTTTAATTCACTTTAATTGTTATTATTATCACAATTTTTTTTGAGACAAAACAATTTTATTGTATATTTAAAAAAGAAAAAAATATTTCCCTTTTTAAATTTTATCTGCACACATTGTTTAATCTTTTTTACATCTAAATATGTTCTTTATACGAAACTGTTGTGTTATAGTATTTATGTAACATAATCCAAAGGCCCTAATTTCATTATATTATACGTTTGTCAGAAGCCATTTGGAATACGCATCTCAGATATGGAATCCTCAGTATGCCATATATATAACAAGAATAGAAAATATTCAAAACAAATTTATAAATTACCTAAAGTACAAAACCGGTATTTCTTATGTATCATCTCTCACTGCCTCCACCTACCGTGGAATCACTTCTCTACAATACCGCAGTGTGTGCGGACCAACTACTGCTTCACAAAATTACGACAGGAATATTTGACTGTACAGAACTACTTAGTTTAATAACAATACATGTGCCACCCAGGATTTCTAAATATCTTATGTTAAAAATGCTTTTTTTCGTAGAAGTTTTTCAGTGTACAATACAAAATTTAAAGATATAGATTACACAAACATCACTCTGTCAGATTAAAAATTTACACTAAAAATGGATTATGTAACTTAGTAGACATTATAATAATAAATATGTACATCTCCCTTCCCCTTCTTATCCTCTCTTCAAGCATTCTTGTCCTAATCTCGCCCAATTTCCAATAACTTACAGTTCTTAAAAAAATATATAAAAATATTTGATTATTGAAAAATATTTACGAGTACGTGAAAATAACATTTTTATATGTATAAACTTATATGTATTTATTTAATATGTAATATATTTTCTTTACTAACTTTGTATACTTTGTGGAAATCTGTTATTAGTTCTGAGTTTATACACTTATCTGTTTGTTTACTATAAATATGTATGTAGAACTGTTGATTTCCCAAAAAAAAAATATAATGTTTAATAACAATACATATATCTGCCACCCAGGATTTCTAAAACAAGTTATGTTAAAAATGTTTTTTTTGTAGAAGTTTTTCAGTGTACAATACAAAATTTAAAGTTATAGATTACACAAACATCACTCAGTCAGATTTAAAATTTACACTAAAAATGGATTATGTAACTTAGTAGACATTATAATAATAAATATGTACATCTCCCTTCCCCTCCTTATCCTCTCTTCAAGCATCCTTGTCCTAATCCCGCCCATACTGTTCTTAAAAAAATGAAAAACATCTTTGAATATTGAAAAATGTTTACGAGTACGTGAAAATAACATTTTTATACGTATAAACTTATATTTATTTATTTAATATGTAATATATTTTCTTTACCAATTTTGTATACTTTGTGGAAATCTGTTATTAGTTCTGAGTTTATACACTATATCTGTTTGTTTACTATAAATATGTTTGTAGAACTGTTGGTTTCCCAAATAAAATTAAAATAAATAAATAATACTTATCAAATTGATTTTTATGATTTTCACATTATATTGAAGTGTTTATATTCTTTTGAATAAAATATGTATCTTTGTAAGGTAAAAGGCACTGCGTTCCGTGTATATAAATAACTTGGTCAACCATATTTCAGTTTGTCCAAATATTGTTAATATTGTTATTGGTCCAAGAAGAAGTATAAATAATGATGAAATATATTAAAAAAAAAAAAAATCCGCCGTTGCCTATCAGGATAAGTAATTCAATCAAATGAATCTTACCCACATCAAAAAAGGTTTCGGCTTCTAAACTTTACTAAAACCAACAGATGGAAGAATTTCCGAACCTAGTTTTCCTTTTAGAATCTATTAGAACAATTGGGCGTTTATTTATTTATTCATTTCAAATTACATTCGTAAAAATTTGGAAAAAGACGGACGCAACTTATGTTAACACCAATATAATGTAAATCAATGTTGTTTGTGAGTTTCAGATCTGTCGGGAATATAATATATTATTCTAGATGTAGACATGAGGGCAGAGAGGCATTAAACAATGGCCCTTTTCACCACCATTCTCTATTCTCTATTCTCTATTCATCCTCCATCTTCTATCGTGCGGAGGTCCTTTGATCTGAAGGAGCCATAATACGCACATATTCTGGATCTGCCTTTTCTCATGCTGACTGACAGCAAATGCACGAGATTCCTCCCCACTAAGAACAAATAGGTTGTCATTCTGTTTTCTTTTATTTCTTATGGATATAAACTTAAATAAATAGGTACACAAACAAACAACAAACCATCACGCCGTTTCCCCGTAGATGTAGGCAGAGAGGATAGAACGCCATAACACTATATCTTGGCATACAGACCTCGCTTCTTCTACATTCATACATCTTCTCATGGACGCACGCCGATTATTCCTACTTTTGACATGTCCATCTTCGAGTATTTGATGGACTTGATCGTGCCATGTCTTTCTCGGTCTTCTTTGTTTTCTGCATCCATCAACATTTGCATCGTAGATCCTTTTAGCCGTTCTTTCACTGTCCATTCGCTCTACATGTTTGGACCAACGCAGCACCCATTTCTTGATTCTGTCTATAATGCATGTCTCAGCCTTACACACTTCACGGATCTCGTCATTTGTGCACCATGTTCCCGGCACTCACCCTCCTTTTAATATCTTTCTCGGCCTTTCCGTCCCTAGTAAACATACATCCCAGGTACACAAATTCTTCTACCTGATTCAAAATATCTCCGTTCACGCTGATCTCACATTTAGTTATATTTTCATCCCATTTCAAAAACCATCACTTTCGATTTATCAACATTTATATGCAAATCGCTTTTCTTGCATACATCGTAGACTTTTGTTACCAAGAATTGAAGGTCTTCTTTGCTGCTAGCAAGAAGCAAGGCATCATCCGCATACAGAAGACAGTTAACAGTTATACTACTAATTTTTGCTCCCATTTTTAAATCTTTCAGTTCTTTCATACATTTATCGATGTATATGTTGAACAACCATGGTGACATTACACATCCCTGTTTGACTACTTTCGGAATATTAAACCACGATGCGAATGAACCATTCACCTTCACACATGCTGCGCTGTCCTTATACAGTGACGCAATAGCCCTTGTCAAATAAATAGGTACTTACAAATATTCACTCACGAACATAATTGAAGACATGAGTGGATAAAGGTGTTATATGACAAAAAGAAAAAGCGGCGAGATATACGGGGTTAAAATTTAGAACACTACACTAGTAACACCTTCGTTCGCTCCACAATAGGGAAACATCACATATTACGAATACTGATAAAATGTGAAATGGATTTAGAAAATTAATTGTATTTTCAAAATTAATATGGATATTTTGAAAAAATGTTTTGACACATAATTTAAAAAATTATATTGTTAATAAACATGTCATCAAAAAAACGCGACATGTTCGGCCTTGCCAATTGTGACGTCAGAATTCGTGACGATGTTATATTTCAATTTAAACAGTCACTGAGTTCCAAAATTAACCGAATCGTGGACGTATTAGGGGCGTGGCCAATGAAATGAACCGTTTTCGCGGAAATTTAAAATTATAAATTTTTCAAAAACTTTTTTGTCACTCGACAGTATTTCAGAGATCCTTATAAATTTAAACTATTATAGTCAATAATTGTTCGTAAAATATTGGCGATTTTTGACAAACTGCAGGAAAACTCTATTTGTCTTCATCTTAATATTAATACAAAAAAGACTCATATTATGTGCGACAAATCCTGTCCTGACCCTGATCAGCCTCTCTGGAACAGCGGACAGGGGACAGGGGATAGAGGAGTTCACCTAGCTGAGGAAGGAAGCTCGCACAGAGAGCTCGCAACCCGCCTAAGAATTGCTGGAGCAACATTTAACAGGATGCGTGTTGTCGAACTCGGTCAAATGCCGATTATTCAACTCTTGTATAATGCCAGTACTCCTATATGGGTGCGTATCTTGGCACCTTACCAAAGCTCAAAACACCAAATCGGGCTGTGGTCCCGTGGCTACGACTCGGACTCACGGATCAAAGGTCCGTGGTCCGAATCCCACTCTACCCCAACTTAATTCCCATTTTCTAGAAAAGAGTTATTTACAACTTGTTGAAAATGGCCCTCAAAATTAAACACACACACCATCACGCCGTTTCCCCGTAGGGGTAGGCAGAGAGGATAGAACGCCATATCATTCTATCTTTACATACAGACCTCGCTTCCTCATGCACGCACGCCGATTACTCTTACTTTTGACATGTCCCTCTTCAAGTATTTGATGGACTTAATCGTGCCATGTCTTTCTCGGTCTAGTCATAAGAACGCAAATATATTATTTTTAACTCTAAAAACTTCTCAGTTTTTAGAGTTAGCGCTTCAGGAGAATATCAGGTGGTTCGATTTTATCATTGCGATATCGAACCCGGAGAGGATTTCGCCAACTTAGGAACTGACCAATATCCTTCGCATCCAGCGATGTTATGAATATTTGTTTATTTAGATATTGACAGAACACGCCGTGTCGCGCAGAGTGTGGGTGGATAGGTCGGAGACGCATCCGGGGTGGGTAAATGCTCTCAGGCTGGGCAAACAGCGCCGGCGCCAAGCGCACGGGCCCCGAAAGGGGTAATGTTTGCACTAGTTAAATACGCGGGGACCACGCTACGCGCTACAATTCAACCCGGCAATATTACTCGAGTAAGCACATAGAGATGGTCTGACATGACTTTAGTGTAACAATCGGCCTCCGTGGTGTAAATGACCGAGACTCGCAGACGGAAGGTTCCGAATTCGATTGCGGTGAGAAGCCCGGGTGTTCTGTGCTGCGATACACCACTGTAATTGGACCTCCTGGCTTGTTGTGGAGCCAAAGAAATAGTTTTTTTTTTGAGAATGTCTAAATGTTTTTATACAAGACTGGATTCTACTCTTTAGGGAGTTATCAAGATCAACATTTATTATTAACACATTTACAACAGAGATGAAGAACATTTAAGAGAAGGTAATAAAGAAGTCTAGGGATCTACAGGGCTTATGACCTGTCAATGGCTGGTTTAAGTGGCCACTTTACACACTGAGTAACATTCACCATTCTGTTCATATTTGAACATATATATTCCTTCAATTATTTCATCTGTTGATGTTTTTCAGAAAAAAGAAAATTTTCAGGCGTTGCCTAGTATGTAGGTGAAATAATTCAATTAGATGAATCTCACCCGCGTAAATAAAGGTTTCAGCTCTTTAACTTCACAAACATCAACAGATGAAATAATTGAAGGAATACAGATGTTCAAATATGGGCAGAATGGTGAATGTTACACTGTGAGTAAAGTGGCCACTTAAACCAGCCATTGACAGGTCATAAGCCCTGTAGATGCCTAGACTTCTATATTACCTTATCTTAAATGTTCTTCATCTATGTTGTAATATGTTAATATAAACAGCTCCCCAGGGAGTTGAATCCAGTCCTTGTCTACAAAAAATTGGACAAACTCAAAATATTGTTGATCAACATTTATTGCAACTGAGAGGGAAAACATTTTTGAGAAAGGAATTGTATTTGATTTATATTTGAACTTTATAAATTGGAAAATTGTGTTCAGGCCTTGCCTAGTATGTAAAATAATCCAGTCAGATGAATCTCTCCACAACGATAAAGGTTTCAGCTCTTTAACTTCACTAAAATCAACAAATGGAAGAATTGAAGAAATATGGATGTTCAAACATAGGCAAAATAGTGAATGTTACACGGCGTGTAAAGTGGCCACTTTAACCAGCCAATGACAGGTCATAAGCACTGTGAATGCTTAGACTTCCATATTCCCTTTCCTAAGGTATTCTCCATCCCTGTTGTAATTTGTTATTTTTAATTGAACATTTTTGGAAAAAAAATGTACCTACACAATCTACACATGTTATATTTGCCGACCTCGCAGGATAATGGTCAGCGCGTTTGCCTAACATGCAAGAGGTCTCGGGTTCGATTCACGACTTGGTTGATATTAATATATTTAAAAGGATGTTTTCACACTAGAATATTTCATAGTCCCAAGACTGGTACCAGAAGCGTAAGGATCATCTTACCTTCATGTAAGAGAAATGATCAAGATACGCTGCGATTGATGTACCAATGCAGTGCCCTATGCACCATTAGGTGCGGAAAGGGAATGATGTTGATGTTATATTTTTAATATATAAAACATAATTTTACTTTGTAAATTAAATTGGAGATGAATATTAATTTCTTATTGTAATATGGGTCCAGGACCTCAAGAATGGTAGACGAACGCGCCAACCACTTCATAACATGGCGGACTTATCTCCGCACGAATTCCTTTTTTGAGATTTTTACCTGAGAACGGCGATCGAGTCAAAAACACTTGCTTTGGGTTTTGGTTCTATTTCTAACACAGAACTGTATTCTTCGTCCGCCTGGACGCAGAACATCGAACTAGATAACTTAAAAATAATATGAATTACCCACCTATGTTCTGTATGTGGTATCATTACATGACCCTAGTTGTAGCGGAGAGTGGGGTATAATGAACCGTCGGCATACGTGGCCGCGTGGGCCGGGTAACGTGACACCGCTACCCGCGGGAGCCGCTACCCCTAGCAGTACTAAGGGGTTAGGGAGGACTGACTATAACTAACGTAGGGTGGGCGCGGGCACCCGTTCCGGTCACTATAGAGATAGGATCGAACCATCTCGGTTAATGAATGCCAAAGGAAACAAAGCGGGCCAAACTATCGTTGAAACTCGGCTGGTCATATAGACAGAACCACAGCAACTAGACGGACTAAAAAAGCCCTGGAATAGCGACCAGGAAGCCCAGAACAGGCGGTAGAAGTGTCGGTAGGCATCAGGAAACTGTGGCGAGTTGTTAAGTAGGTTATCCTCGTAAATAGAATTGGGTTCTCATGTCATGTGGTTAATTATCGGCCTCGTGGTGCGGTGGTCAGCGCGTTTGCCTACCATGCAAGAGGCCTCGGGTTCGATTCCCGGCATGGTTGACATGAAATATTTATTCAAAAAGGTGTTTTTACACTAGAATATTTCATGGTCTTTGGACTGGTACCTGAAGCGTAAGACTGATCATATTACCTTCATGTTACTAAAATTATCAAGATACACTGCAGTTGGTGTACCAATGCAGTGCCCTATGCACCATTAGGTGCGGAAAAGGAAAGATGATGATGATGATGGTCAACAGGTTGTTTGATAGGTCTTAACTAGGGTGATGCCAGGTTTTGAATTGGTTAATATGTACTAGGTTTTTTGTCTAAATAGGGTGATTCTGGAAATAAAGTTAATTTTTAGACTTTGATTCTCTTCTGGGCTTGATAGCTTTGAATTTTTTTATTGATTGATGTTTGAATTAGCGTGTCTTTGATACAGATAAAGAACAGAGGCCTCGGGCAAGGTGATCTGATGACATTAAGACGGGTTGGATGCGGAAGCGGTTAGATGCGGAAGTGAGATATGGAGATCTAAGGGGAAGGTTATGCTCACAGTTGGTCACGAGAGTGTTGTTGATGATGAATATAATATTATCATCAACACCACTGTAATATATTGTAACCAATAGATGTCCTCAAACGTAAATGTGAACGTTACAGGAGGGGAACAATAGTGGCGAGGCAAGTAAAGACTAAGGTAAACATTTGTCGTTTTATGTAAAAACTTAACATAAAATCACATTGATGTATTACCAATACCAAATAAATTGATAAATAATTGTGAACCATGCAAAATTACACCACAAAAGTAACACGGCGATAATTCTATGCAGTACCAGTTCAAAATAATGTGTTTTAATTATACTCAAGTTGTTAAACTGAAATCATGGAAACAGATGGAAACAATCCACGAGAGTCCGGATAAACACCGTCCAATTGAGGGTGCTGGTGTTCTAATAGCTTAACTCTTAAGGTAACACTTAAAAACCAGCAGCAATTTAATAAAAAAAAAATGCTGGGCTGGCTATATCGCAAGGATGCAGGACAAACAACCATCTTGACGGCTCGCATATATAATACCTCACAATATATAATAGGAAACATTATGAATCTTTGTGTTTGTCCGGTCGCTGCACCAATAACTTTACCAGGAAGGCTTTGCCGTCGATTCTCAAGTCTGTTAGTCCGCAAGCTCTTTCCGGGGTTAAATGCGAAGAAGGTAGTATCCAACATCAATTAATTACCTCGTAGACGGTGTTTAATTAAAATAATCAAATTTGGTGATTAAAAAAACATTATTAATACGAGCATGTGCAATCTTTCATCTCTTGTGTTTTGAATCATGGTGTGCAATTCGATATTTTGTTATATTTAAATAGCGGATAGTAGAGGAATAACATGTATATTTATTTATACTCACATTGTTTTAAGTAACAGCTTGTTTGTCTGGGTTGTATAACTTGTATTTCGGGTCGCCATTACCAGTAAACAGTGAGCCAGTAACCTACTGTGTCCTTCCATCTGCCGTGCGGAGTACTGTGTACACAGTGCCTAGCGCTACGCCTTCACGGGACCACACTACCACAGCCCTCAGCCAAACAACTTATGCCATGTTATTTAGTTAGCCTAAAAGGACCAAAATGGTTGAATGAAGCTCTGATCGGTAAACACGCTAACACCGGGCTCGGGCGCGGGCTCCAGGTAGTTAATGCAACAACTGGTAAAAGAAGAAGTATACAAAATAGGAAAATTGTTTTCAGGCGTTGCCTAGTAGGTAAATTGGTTCAGCCAGTAGTTTTAGCTCTTTTACTTCACAAAAGTCAACAGATGGAAGAGTTGAGGAAATGCGGATGTTCAAACATGGGCAGAATGGTGAATGTTACGCAGTGTGTAAAGTGGCCACTTAAACCAGCCAATGACAGGTCATAAGCTCTGTAAATGCCTAGACTCCCATATTCCCTTCTCAAAAATGTTTTCCCTCTCTGTTGCGACAAATTTAAATATGAACAATTCCCTAGGGAGAAAATCCAGCCAGTCTGCAAGCATTTGGACATACTCAAAACATTGTTGGATAATACGTGATCATAAATTGTAAGGAGAGTTATCTGAGTTCTCGGGTGCGGGGTGCGGTGTGCGGTGTGCGGCGGACGAACTGTCAATTGAACTGATATTCTCAATTCTCACGGTGAGTATTATGGTTACCTGTCTCTCGCGCTCCCGTCTCCCGTCCTCCCGTCCTCCCGTGTTACCGTACACAGACAGGGTAATGTTATGGCGTGCCGTGGCTATCTGTAATCCGTAATGGCTCCATTATCCGCTGATGGCGCGCCACGTGCCGCGACGCACGGCCACTAATGCTATCGGGTTATATGATTACTGATTTAGACAAATACGCCATTTCCCACCCAAAGTTCGCGAATGGTGCGCGGCGCACGGCGCACGGCGCACCGCGCACGGCGGTCATTTAAAGATTAAAGATAAATTATGTGAATTTTACAACAAAAAAAACAGATAAAATGACAGTTTCTACAAATGTATGTCCAAATATTTGTAAACAACTGCTGGATTCTAGACTTAACCGACGCGACGTGGGATTTCATCGAGAAATAATACAATTTTATTAATAACAATTTTAATTATAAATTTTTACTAACCATAATTGATCTTGGGATTGTTTTAGACTTAAAACTACTTTTTGAATCGCATATTAATAAAATTACCTCCAAAGCACTGAGCATGCTGGGTTTCATATTTCGAATGAGTAAACACTTTGATAATCCAGAGGCCCTAATTTCATTATATACAAGTTTGTCAGAAGCCATTTGGAATACGCATCTCAGATATGTAATCCTCAGTATGCCATATATATAACAAGAATAGAAAATATTCAAAACTAATTTATAAATTACCTAAAATACAAAACCGGTATTTCTTATGTATCAACTCTCACTGCCTCCACCTACCATGGAATCACTTCTCTACAATATCGCAGAGTGTGTGCGAATCAACTACTGCTTCACAAAATTATGAAAGGAATATTTGACTGTACAGAACTACTTAGTTTAATGTGCCCCAGGATTTGTAGACGGTACCACCTGTTTCACGTACCAATAAGTAAAACATCGTATGTTAAAAATGCTTTTTTTCGTAGGACTTTTTCAGTGTACAATGCGAAATTTAAAGACATAGATTACACAAACATCACTCTGTCAGATTTAAAATTTACACTAAAAATGCATTATTTAACTTAGTAGATATTATAATAATAAATATGTACATCTTCCTTCCCCTCCTTATCCTCTCTTCAAGCATCCTTGTCCTAATCTCGCCCAATTTCCAATAACTTACTGTTCTTAAAAAAATAAATAAAAATATTTGATTATTGAAAAATATTTACATGAAAATAACATTTTTATATGTATAAACTTATATGTATTTATTTTATATGTAATAAACTTTCTTTACTAACTTTGTATACTTTGTGGAAAACCGTTATTAGTTCTGAGTTTATACACTATATCTGTTTGTTTGCTATAAATATGTATGTACAACTATTGATTTCCAAAATAAAATATTTTTTACCTATTAGGCTTGATCCACTCATCGATCCGTGCGCAACCCACCTCCACTATCCATTTCTTAATAACAATTTTATATTGAGAGTACTTACTAATTGTCATTATGGACAATGGAAGTAGATTGTTCATTTTAACCGGGTATTAGTAAGTTGTTTTTGCAGCATCAGGGTGGAGTATCTAGTGACTCTTGTATTTGTGTAAAGAGTTATGGAAGGTAGAGAATAATGTTTATTGCGTATAGTTACAGCACTTTTACATAAAGTTGTTTTACAGATGTAATATTAATATTTACGAATATACCGAAAGAGCTAGTTCTGATTGGGACTCTTAAGATCATATTTAAATTTATTTCAACAGAGAAGGAAAACGTTTTTGAGAAGGAAATATGGAAGTCTAGGCATTTACAGGGCTTATGACCTGTCATTGGCTGGTTTAAGTGGCCACTTTCCACACTGAGTAACATTCACCATTCTGCCCATGTTTGAACATCCACATTTCCTCAACTCTTCCATCTGTTGACTTTTGTGAAGAAAAAGAGCTAAACCTTTATTTACGCGGGTGAGATTCATCCGGCTGAACCAAATCACCTACTAGGCAACGCCTAAAAAAAGTATTGTCCAATTTTTATACTTTTTCTTTTACCAGGTAGTAATTCAACAATGTTGAAGTTGAGGTAATGTGGATTTTCAAATATGGGCAGAATGGTGAATGTTACACAGTGTGTAAAGTGGCCACTTAAGCCCTGTAAATGCCCAGACTTCCATATTCCCTTCTCAAAAACGTTTTCCCTCTCTGTTGAAATAAATTTAAATATGAACAACTCCCTAGGGGGAAAATCCAGCCAGTTTGCAAGCATTTGGACGTACTCTTAAGATCATTTAAATTAAAGCTTTTTGTGCAAAGATTATTTATTTTATTAATGTTTAGAGCGCGCAAGTTATTCTAATGATTTTTTCTACAATTACCGTTGATTTCGTTGGCGTTCTATACTTGATGTTTGTAATAGCGTAAGAGATGAAGGGTGCAACATTATTATCTAGGGGAGGACGGAGTGGGGCACGGCACCCTTTGCTGAACAACATAATGAACTGCTCAGGTGAGGGAGGGTAGTGCTAGCTATTATCGCTACCGGTAACAATAGATATAATTAAATGCACAAAGCTAGGGCGCAACATAAAACAGATTATTTGATAAGGCATCTCAGAAAATAGATTGATTAAATCTATTTAATCATTTATAGCTGTGTAATTATTAAAGGGTGGCTGAATTCATCTTAAATATTGTGTTTTTTTTGTCTTAGGTTCGGTATTGTGGTTAAATATACATTTCATTCAAATTATTTGTTGACAATTCTTGATGGAATTCCATTGTAATGATGTAATAACTTATATTTACATATAAGTTATTAATTTAAAAAATACATGGTACACTTCCACTTATTAATTTTGACCAATTAGCGCTTTCACCCTCTAATGGGCATCTTCAGACTGGTGAATATTATACAGTGTAAGGATAATTTATATAAAACTAAATATTATCTTAAGTGTAGGCACATTTAAAAATAAGTTGAAAAATATACAATACGCAATATTTCAATGGAACAGTGAGAGACAAGTTATTGAAACATGTGTTGGCGGTGTACTTAAAAATAATATTCTATTATGTGAAAAATATTTATTATTTTATAACAATATACAGAGTACAACTAAGAACTAATATATAAATTTTATTTATTTGTAATTAAAGTACATTCACGGAGACCGGACTGCTCTACACGTGCGAATCACGAGCCCACTGCGTGAGCCTGATATCACGTGATTGACCCATTTCTATGTTCGGCATACTAAATGGTATAAACGATGTGCCATGAGAAACAATGAAGAACTGTTCATCGATCAGCATAGAACAAACTATGGCCTTAATTCTCAAATGACCCGTCTTATTCGTATTGTTAACTAGAGACGAGATCTGGACTCTTTTGGTTTAAGTTTACAAGGATTTAAACGAGCACTAAATAAATAGTCCAGATCTTGTCTCGATGTCCCTTATGTTTGTCAATGCCTCTTTTCTTTTTTTAAAATGTTTTAAATATTTTTTTATTGTAGTATTCAAACCCTATAAATTGTAAGAATGGACAATGTCCGTTAATAAATAAATTTCACATCGTGACGTGACAAAAATCTCGTGGTCCCGAGTTTGATTCCTGGTGCTCAATCACAGATGTTTATCTCTTCGATTAAGAGTTTTTAACCGACACTTTATCGCCTCGGTAATTACCGACAAGTGCGGCCATTGCGATTGTGGGTTGTCCAAACTGTAGTATTTCATTTTTCATTATTCTTGTCTTTCACCTGAAGAGTAAAACTGATCACCTTAGATTCATGCGACAGGCGACCGAAATAAATCGCATTTGGTTGAACAATCGGGAATGAGGATGACGATTTAAATATCTTTGTATCGGGCAGGTAATTAGACTGTCATTTGTACGCATGCGAGTATGCAGATGTACGGGCGAGCCAGGAACAATAGCGTGTTCTCAGCTGATCTGGGCGCAGATTGGGAGAGCAGATAGGAGATACTCTCAGAGGTAGCGGATAGTAGATAGCGGCTCCAGATAGGAACCGAACTTGGCCCGCACCGACTTGGGAGGGATGCAACTCCAAAATATTATCCGAGCACATTATATTCAAATTTAGTAGTTTAAGTATCATTGATATACATGATGTTCTTTAAACCCTGTCACATCCGAAATCATGATGATCAGTATGAGCAAGAAGACATATTGGCACATTAAAATATGTTTTTAGATCGACTAAAATCTTAAAAAATAAAATATAGAAAAAAAAACAAATGGTTGCTTACTTCTGCAGGGGAGAAACGAGGAGTAGGGAGGGGGGAGTCTGATACACCGTCAACCACACGGCCGCGCCCCCCTCGCTTCTCCCCAGCAGAAGTAAGCATCCATCTGTTTTTTTAAATATATTTTTTCTAATTTTCTTAGTTCTAAATATTTTTTAAAATGTGTTAATATTTTTTTTAATAAATCATAAATTTAATAGAATCTGTTCAAAAAACGTTCTTAAAGTACCTTTTGTATAAGTTCCAAATTGCTAACCCACGTTTACATTCAAATTACGAGCAACTTCTAACTCTTTTTCATTTTAATTCTATGATAAAACGCCGCGTTGTTTTTGATATAAAATTTCTGTAAAAATATAAAACTATAAAGTAGATACTAACACCTCCTAAATAAAATACAAATAAATGCGGGATTGAGAACACTCAGACGCGGGAAATATTTAAACTGCCTTTGTTTTCAAATAATGCTACATACCACACACCTATAGCCCGCATGTGTCAGGAATATAATATATACTGCCGAAAAAATAAATATGTTTTTTTTTACGATACTCTCAGCTTTTGAGAATAATCTCTTGGAAATAAATCTCATTTAATAAGTACACACGTACAACTTACTTTTTATTGCGTTGTATCCCGTATAAAAAAATATTCAAAAATATGTATTACATCTTGATATATAAATCTATTTTGTGTAATTCTATAATTGAAGATATATATGCATGTAAAATTTTGTCGACGAATGCTTTCAAATTGTACGTTTTCTAGTATGTATCTTTGTTGAATTACCTCATAAAATAAAATAAATGTCTTCTTGCCTTTACTGATCATCGTGGTTTCGGATGTGACAGGGTTTAAAGAACACTCTTTATAAGTCTGTATACATTCATCATCATCTTCATTCCCTTTTCGCAATGGCGCATAGGGCACTACATGAGTACACCGATCACAGCGTATCTTGATCATTTTTGTACCATAAAGGTAAGATGATCAGTCTTATGCTTCGGTGCTAGTCCAGGGGACTATGATATATTTAAGTGTAAAAACACCTTTTAAATTCGTATTTCATATCAAAAATGTCGAGAATCGAACCTGAAGCCTCTTGCATGGTAGTCAAACGCGCTTAACAAAACACCACGAGGCATTATGGCTGACATTCTGTCAAATAAATACTGACTCGAAAAACGATTACAAATCAATTATTCTTCCAAATTTCTTAAATCTCCCTCAAAATAGGCTCCTTATGAAGCAATAGATCACAAGATCCTCAATACATAGACAACTTAAACAAATACAAACTTATACCACTTTCGGACAAAGGGATTTTGAGTATTATTCAATTAAAATCTATAACCTACTTCCACTATCTATTAAAGCAATTAGTAATGAGAAAATGATTAAAAAGGCTATAGAAAATGGATAGTGGAGCTAGGTAGAAGTAAAATGGATTGTCTCATTCGCCCATACCAATACTGATTCAACTGATCCACAACTGTATAGCTTATGTTAGGTTTTTGTTATTTTCATTGTGTGTTTTGTAATATAAGTAATATAGATGTACATTGACGTGCTTAAGAACATGCTAAGCATTTGAGCGATCACAATGAACAATAATGAATATATCGTGTGTGCAGACAATTGGCAGAATTCCATATTAAATTTTGTAATGTATCCAATATTTAAGTTAATTTGTTTGAAAATGTCCTAACAAGACGAAACGCATCACAATATACCCTTTGTATATTTTGTAAAAATAAAGTAGAATTATAATCCAACAAACTTGTTTTATTTTGGATACATTACCAAATTTAATAATGAACATGCTTAAATTTTCGCAGTCATAAGTCAACGCGTTTGTAATCTCTAAGTCAACGTTCGTGTCGGTTTGTTTTTTGTTTTCCTCGTAAATAAATACAGTTCATTGCCGAAAAATCGGCGTTTACTATAAAAATTAATACAATATTTTGCATTTGCAAAAAAGTAAGGAGTATCTAATACAAAAAAGTGAAAATTAAATTACAATTACCATAGCGACCGCTTTTCTTGGCATTTGGCTTACCAACCGCCAGCTAAATGCAATAAAGCATAATATGTAATAATTAAATTAATAAAAAATAGCAATATTTTTGAATATTTTCCATATTTACACCGGTAAAATTTAAATATGAGATTGCGAAGCAGGATTTTACGTCGCGAAACGTAAATATTTTGACATTTAACATTAGGCGTTCCCGGATGTTCCGTTGTGATCGCGAATACGATAAACTACCATGGTGAGAAATTGTTATCACGTCGCTTATTAGCACGTCGATAGTTATTTGTGATTGAGCTTTTTTAATAAAGGAGTTGCATATTTTTTGCCTCGCTTATTATGCACAAGGCTTAAAGTAACTGCGAAAGGTATGTTCCTTTTAATTTTTTCAAATTATAGTGTAATGATCTGGTGGTGGAAACTCATACAGGAGAAGCCGGACCATTGACAGGCATAAGCAGATCTTCCGTTCCACTTTGAGAGCGTTCGGGATTTTGTGTCCTATTTTTATTTATTTCAACACCTTTACCATTTTTACCATGTATGATATTACCCCATGCGATAAATGGTTGAGCCACTGGCAATTGTTATTCATTTGTAAAATATTTTGTATCGTATGATTTATAAAATAATAAAATAAATATAGTAGTTAAAAAACATATTTGATTATAACTGGAGTTGTAACTGCCGTGAATTCGTGCGTCGGTGTACATAGGCCGACGATGGCCTCAGGCGGGACAAAAGCGGCGATCTTCCAGATGAAATGGTAAGAGGATTATCCTCCAACAGAAGACAATGTAAACAAAATGTGTTTATGTTTTCTGTTTCGTGTTATTGTTGACTCACTCCGCCCGCTACCCACCTTCAAACTACATTACTCAGTTGTTCGATGCGTACAACATAGGCTGGATTAACCCCCGTAGGGAGCTGTCAATTTACAACGTCTGCGTCGTATTACAAGGTCTAGACATTAACAGGTCTTACGGCATGTAGTTGACTGCTTTCCACATTGTGTAACATTCACCATTCTGTCTTTATTTAAACTTCTATATTTCTTAAATTCTTCCGCCTGTTGATGTTTGTGAAGTTAAACAGCTGAAACCTACATTGATTGAATTATTTCACCTACATACAAGGTTACTTTAAAAATAAAAAAAATATTTGCGTTCTTCACCAAATTATTTAATTTTAAGGTCCATTTCAACGAGGGCCTCTTTGATCGTCCGAGACACTACCCACGAGGCCACAACCCTAAGAGCTCATATGATAATATTGACAATATTTTGAGTTTGTCCAAATTTTTGTAGACACTAGACTTCTATATTACATTCTCTAAAATTTTCTTCTTCTCTGTTGTAATATGTTAATGTTAACAGCTCCCCAGGGAGTTAAATTCAGTCCTTGCCTACCAAAATCTTGACAAACTCAAAATATTGTTGATTAATCCACCTGGTCCATGAAGAAGTATAGAAATTTAAAAAATAAAATTTTCAGTCGTTGCCTAGTACGTAGGTGAATCTCACCCGCATAAATAAAGGTTTCAGCTCTTTAACTTCACAAACATCAACAGATGAAAGAATTTAAGGAAAATAGATGTTCAAATATGGACAGAATGGTGAGTGTTATACAGAGTGTAAAGTGGCTACTTAAACCAGCCAATGACAGGTCATAAACCCTGTAGATGCCTAGACTTCTATATTACCTTCTCTAAAATGTTCTTCATCTCTGTTGGTAATATGTAAATGTTAATATTGACAACTTTCTAGGGGGTTGAATCCAGCCCTCTTCTACGATAACGCATGCAACTTAAATCTGGTCCCCATACTACGATTGCCACAAATATAGAAAAAGTCCAAAATAAATTATTAAAATGTCAACAATGTTTTGAGTATGTCCAAATGCATTCAGACTGGCTAGATTTTCTCCCTAGGGAGTTGTTCATATTTTAATTTGTCGCAACAGAGAGGGAAAACAATTTTTGAGAAGGGAATATGGGAGTTTAGGCATTTACAGGGCTTATGACCTGTCATTGGCTGGTTTAAGTGGCCACTTTACACACTGTGTAACATTCACCATTCTGCCTATGTTTGAACATCCACATTTACCCAACTCTTCCATCTGTTGACTCTTGTGAAGTAAAAGAGCTGAAACCTTTATCATGCGGGTGAGATTCATCCGGCTGAACCAAACCACCTACTAGGCAACGCCTGAAAACAATTTTCCAATTTGCATACTTCTTTTTTTACAGGGTAGTTAATTCAATAATGTTTTTAATTTACCGGTTTTTATTATATACATTCAAACAAAACTTAAATTCATGCAATTGTTATTACTATATTCTTGAATTATTTTAATTTTTAAAAAAATATTTCCATCATTATATATTTTTTTATTTTTTTTGTATTTTTTTTATTTCAGAAGATAAACATAAACAGATAATATAAAAGGAAAAATAATGAAACCGCAAACCGGCTTGTTAGCAGGTTTCTTATTTTTCCTTTACAAAGAAATAGAGAAATTTTATTTTTAAATTTATTTCAACAGAGAGGGAAAACATTTTTGAGAAGGGAATATGGAAGTCTAAGCATTTACATTTACATAAGCCCTGTAAATGCTTAGACTTCCATATTCCCTTCTCAAAAATGTTTTCCCTCTCTGTTGAAATAAATTTAAATATGAACAACTCCCTAGGGAGGAAATCCAGCCAGTCTGCAAGCATTTGGACATAATCAAACATTGAGAAATTTTATAATTTTGAAAAGTAATTTAAACATTATTAAGAACTAAAAGCATACATATTTTTACACAAAATTTATGTACGAAAAAAATTAATAGATGATTGTTAATATAAAATAATAATCAATATAAAGCCTTGTTGCATATGAGCCATTCAATTAAGTTAAGCCCCGGTGAAACATAGATTAAAAACATACCGAAGGATTTTCAAGGAAAACATATTACTCACGCGTCACAACATAGCGACATGACCGGTAAATAGAAGATTATGAAATTCGGAGAAGAAGACCAGGAAATGAAAGGCGGAAGGACGTAACGAGGGGAAAGTGAAGGCACGACCCTCCAGGAAACCCTAGAGACGTACCTGGACAGGTAGACCCCGAGGATAGTCCGCCACCCTCGCTGGAGGTGAAGCCGCGCAAGTTTGGACGGAAGGGTAACTGGCTGCTAGCTACTTCCGCAGCCCCGGTGTCGTGGCTAATCCGGACGCCGCGCCGCGTCGGACGGGGGCAAGTTGATTTGGATTACACTATATATTTATTTAACATTTTATGTACAAGTTATGTGTATTAGTTTTTTTATGATAATTATTGTTGTGCTAACATATTAAAACAGATATGAAGAACATTTAGAGAAGGGAATACCTGTAGAAGTCTAGGCGTCTACAGGGCTTATGACCTGTCATGAGCTAGTTTGAGTAGCCACTTTACACAATGTGTAACATTCGCCATTCTGCCCTTATTTGAACATCTATATTCCTTCCATTCAGGTTAGGTTCATCGGATTGAATTATATCACCTACACAGCTAGCTAGCTAGGCAACGCCTGAAATTTTTATTTTTCAATTTCTATACTTCTTCATGGACCAGGTGGATTTACTGACAATATTTTGAGTTTGTCCAATTTTTTGTGGACAAGGACTGGATTCAACTCCCTGGAGAGCTGTCAATACTAACATATTACAACAGAGATGAAGAAAATTTAGAAAAAGTAATATAAATGTCTAGGAATCTACAGGGCTTATGACCTGTCATCATCTGGTTTAATTGGCCACTTTACACACTGTGCAACATTCACCATTCTGCCCATATTTGAACATCTATATTCCTTCAACATTTAAAAAAAATACCGCAATATAAAATTCAATTAATAGATTAGTGCAACAATATTATTATAATATTAAATGAATATGTTTTATAACAAAGAACATGCAAACAATTTAGAAAAGGTAAAATAGATTTTTTTTAAATATGTATTCAAGAAGATACTCGTACATACATGAACAGAAAATATAAAAGGAAAAATTATGAAACCCACTGAACCACAAAACCACAAAATTGGAGTCAGCAGGTTTCTTTTTTTTCCTTTACAATGAAAAAGGTTAAAGAAATTATATAAATTTAAAAATTAATATAAACATTATTAAATTATAAACATATGTTACTATTAACTATTTTTCACACAAAATATATATGCAAAAAATTAAATAGCAAAATGCTAACATAAAATAATAATCAATTTAGCATTGTCACATATTAGCCATTGAGTTATTGTTTTCTTAAATGTTTTGTCAACATTTTCTTTAAAGATCTGCTTAGGATTGAAAAATTTTGGAATCGTATAATGAAGTGTTCTTTGGCCATACTTGTTTAAAAACCTCAGTACTGAGAAGCCTTCACGTTGTGCTAGCCTAGTATTATGTATAATTAATTGCATTTAGTGAGATCGTGTATGTCCTGTCTTTGGCTGACTCAAGGAATCACGCGCACTTTAGGAGGTAATCTTCAAAAATGCTCATGTTAAAAAATAAGTTTAAATTTTTTTTTCTAAATATTTTTGTACATTTTTTTTGCTTCAAATGTACCAATATCACTTTTATTTTGAGAATATTTTAAAATTGCTAAATTTCGAATTAGGTCAAGTCACTGGTTTGCTTCAGAACCTAAAAGTTACTCTAATTTAACGAAAGTAGACATGACCATTTTGGAAGATTACCTCTTGACTTGTAGCATTCCCCAATTTGCTTGTATTTAAACATCCATATTTCTTCGATTCATCACTATGTTGATTTTTGTGAGAGCCGAAAGATTTATTCAAATTAATAATATGGTCGAGAGAAAGAATGACAATATCCGACATATAAGTCCTCCACATAATTTGCCAAACTCACAGCGAAAGGCAATAAAAGCGACAGATTCATTTTTTTTGCGGTTTATGAATTTGATGCGGTTAATAGATTTGAATGAGTAACTTGTTTTTATTGACGAAAGTATGATGGAAACCGATAGCCTGGTTGTTTTGTATGGTTATTTGCCACTGTGATTGGGACTACGCTGGGCCAAAGATAAAATACCAAATAACTGTAAAACACCTAATTAAATAATAATTTCGCAATCCATGCTATTTCAGTTCTCGGGCTTATGAATTCAATTAAAATTAACAATACTTTCTACCACTAGCTGTCCGCGCTCGCCGCCGCCCGACGATTGGCGGAATAATGTCACGCGACGCCGGCGTATGACAGCGGAATGGGTGGTCTCAGGGAAGACGCTTTGGTCCACATTAGAAAATAATAGATCGATATCTTCAGATTCTGTTGACAGGTGGTCTCCGCTCGAAGCATTCCTCTAAATCAGTCATTCCCAAAGTAATCTCTTCGGCGGTCGACTCCGAACTGCAAAGGGTCCTTACGGAAAAAATGGGGGTGCATGGCAGGTCGTCACTAAAATGTTGGCTTCTTTTTAATGTAATAATCCACCTAACATAGACATTACCTGTTTACGTATTTCCGTAGTATTTTCTTATAAACGGTATGAAATCGCAGTTTCGCGTATGCGTAGTACTTACTTTTGAACTATTGAGAAGAATTTGAAGCCATTTTGAGTTAGCTTACTTTTGTGTACGCTTCGTAGTGCTTGGGTTTGTTTAAAATTCAGAATAGAATTTGAAATCCCGCCGCTTCTGAAGTAAGGTCTGTAATCAATTTCATTAATTTTTATACTTTATGGCAGCCTCCAATTCTATTTTTTTATTAAAATATTTTTTCCAACAATCTTTCATGCCTTTGATTTCGGGAAAAAGCAGCAAGTTACCTACGAATTGAGTCAAATCCTTACAGACCACGGAGGTTTGATGAGCTATCTTCACCGTTTTAAGCTCTCAGAAATCAATAGCTGTTCATGTGATAACGATACACCCCGAGATGTCCCTCATTTGTTGATGCATTGTCCTATTTTCAGCTTAGAGCGAATGCAGCTAGAGGCGCCATGTAGAAGTCTGGATGAGGACCTAGAAGATATCGGAACAGTAATAAGCCATAAGAACTTATTGCATGAGGTAATATCACACATGGTGAAAATAATAAAGGTAATTGTTGAAATAAATAAAAAAAGGACACAAAATGCCGAACGCTCTCAAAGTGGAACAGAGGGTCTGTTGATGTCTGTCAACAGCCAGTCTTCTCCTGAAAAAGTTTTCTGTGCTTTCCTCTTCTCAAAGCAAATGCGGAGAAGTTCCTTAACATGGCCACAGCCGTTTATCCCACCAGATCCTCACACTATAGTCAGAGAAATTAGAAGGAACATACCTTTTGCAGTTAATATAAGTCTTGTGCATAATAAGCTATGCAAAAAATATGCAACTCCCATATAAAAATAATAAAAAAAGCAGCCGACATTCATCACTAGATCTGTGAGATGTACGGAGAAAATTATATAAGTGGTGAGACAGATAAATGAACCCCATGATAATGTACACGACCTAGAACGAAGTTAGCATTTATCGATGAACCAGTTCATCACTTATCAATAATCTGTGTTTGCTCCAAAAGCACATTTAAAGTTATCTCTTGTGTGGCTATGGTGTATCACAATGTATGCGATGGGAAACAATACCACTATTATTTATTTAAATGATGGCGTAGTATTTTTTTTAAATTTTCAAATATCCATATTCACACCGAATTTAGAAAGCAAAATTTGTATAAAATTGCATGATTTTAATACAAAAAATATTTATCCTCGTCATGCGAAGAATAATTATACTAGTGAAAATGATGCCAATTCCACAATAAATCTGTTTGTGTCAGAAAAAGCACGAGAATAGAACTTTGAGCAAGGAAGACAGAGACGCCGTTTTGTGGCTGGTGTTTGTGTGGAGGAGAAAAAAAACGAAATAATAAATTCGTTCTATCAGTCGGTTACTGGTCACTACCATCCACTAGCGGGAGTGTGCACTAATGTGCATTAGTTACGATAGTATTTATGATTTTAAATTTATTTTGCTATAACAGGCCTGAACTACATAAAAATGATTATAAATTATGGAAAATTAATTATTTAACAGTACATCCCCAACAGTTTTTTTTTCAAATTTCTGAACTTTAGAATATACTGTCTTTTGCTTGAGGTAACACAATGTTATAGCACCGCGTGCAAATGATTTTTTTAGCACAACCTTTCAAGAGTTAATGAATTTGTAAAAAAAAAAACACGTGATCTACGGTCAAAAAAGTTTGGGGACCTCTGTTCTAATTGTTCACTACAGTGGCTGATAAAAAATACCATACGCTTCTAAAGTCATTATTTCTAGATTAGATAACGCCATATTTTTGTTTTTTTAGCCACGCGTCAAGTTTGATAGTACGGTACGGGTCATTCCTAATTAAGATGAAGTTGAACACGGATCGTGTGTATTTTTAATCGAATACGAAATTTATGACCGGTTTTTTTTCTTTTTCAACGGTTTGGTTACCGAAATGGAATTGAGTAGAAAAAAACCGCTTTGCAATTACTAAAAATAGAAAGCTAGTTTTAATTTATTATTAGGGTAATGCCCACTAAAGAAATAGCTCTAATTTGAAAATAATTATATAATTATATGTACGTGTATGTTTTATTTTAGTGAACAAATTTCACCAAAATTTTCTTGCAACCAGTCTGTTTTTGGGTTGGCTGGAAGATATTGCTTTTAGAAATTAACCCGTCAAAGCGCATAATATTAGGTGTTAACATACGTTGTCTGTTTTTTCCCAAAGAATGTCGATATTTTCTCTTTAAATAAATAAAATATGTTTACTTAAATAGGAAATAATTAAGTAAAAATTTAAATCGTATTAGCAATAGATCCGATAGTGTACTGTCAGTTCCAGGACGCAGAACTAAGTTCGCACACAGGCTCTCCTTACATGTTGGTCCAAGATCCTTCAATCGTCTAATCAAGGAACTACAAAACATTAAATTACAGGTACAGTTTAAAGTAGGTTTTGAGGTCTTGGATTAGCATGGTCGGAACAGATAGACACCTTTTTTTTATTTTTAAATGCATTCTGAAATAAACCCTGTTTTCGTAATATCAGCATGTGTTAATTTTGTTTTTCTTTTATTTATCTTTTCTTTTCTTTTCATGGTGATGTCATACCATATTTATATGCTACAAACTTTTTAATAATTAAAAAAGAAATGGCCCACGCTCAGACGCTAAAGTCTTTGTGGGCATTTTTTCCAATTTACTCGTATGTTATAGCTTAATTTTAAGATGTGTATTTTTGTAACTAAAATTCTATGTTAATATATGTGTTGAAAAATAACACTAAAATTTTTAAAAATTATTAAAATTTAAAAAATATAATACGTTTGTATCAAAATAAAAAAAAGGAGACAACCTCACCTAATTACAATAGGGAAATAACACTTTTTTTATTTACATTTTTAAAGTAATAAAGGTTTACGAAGTACTTTTAAATAAATAAAAATATTTTGTTTTGCTAATTATTAGTAGCATAAAAAATAATTTTTCAATTTACAATTTTGAATTCCCGCAAAAATGCTCATTCCACTGGCCGCGCCCCTGATACGTCACGATTCATGTTTATTTGTTCCCGGCCATTGAAACTTGTTAAGAACAGAATCACGAGTCTTGACGTCAGAACAACCGAGGCCAAACACGTCGCATTTTTCTAGCAATTAAATTCTTGAATTTCTTTTATACATTTATGTATGAAAACATTTCTCCACAAAATCCATATTGATTTTGAAAATACTATTGATTATTCCAAATCCATTTCAAATAAACAATATTTTGAGTTTGTCCAAATTTTTGTAGACAAGGACTAGATTCAACTCCCTGGGGAGCTGATAATATTAACATATTTCAACAGAGACGAAGAACATTTTAGAGAAGGTAATATAGAAGTCTAGGCATCTACAGGGCTTATGAACTGTCATTAGCTGGTTTAAGTGGCCACTTTATAAACTGTGTAACATTCTCCATTCCGTCCATATTTGAACTTCTATATTTTTTCATCTGTTGATGTTTGTGAAGTTAAAGAGCTGAAACCTTTATTTATGCGGGTGAGATTTATCTAAGATGCCTAGACTACTATATTACCTTCTCTAAAATGTTATTCATCTCTGTTGCAATATGTTAATATTAACAGCTCCCCAGAGAGTTGAATCCAGTCCTTGTCTACAAAAATTTTGACAAACTCTAAATATTGTTAATAAATCCACCTGGTCCATGAAGAAGTATAGAAATTGAAAAAATAAGATTTTCAGGCGTTGCCTAGTATGCAGGTGAAATAATTCAATTAGATGAATCTCACCAGCATAAATAAAGGTTTCAGCTCTTAACCTTCACAAATATCCATTTTATATATTTTTATCGGTATTCGTAGTATGTGACATTTTTCTATTCATAGTAATTTACATAAATTATGACATTTCACTGGTTGATTTAGACAAGCGCATGACATTATGTGACATTTACCTTAAATCCCCGTCTTATAAACTTCATCTTGTTGAAATATCTGTCTACTCGGATTAAAACTCTCTAGAACGAATCTAAAATAAAGTCTGTCGACAAAAATGATCATTGCATTTTTTGCTCCGAACAAAATGTCAATATTTTTTATACCGTCGAAAAGCCATAGGCGGGCACTTGGAACTAAATATTGACTTTCTACCTGACTGGCGTACCGTGCGGACGGCATGTCCCGAGTCCTGACGAAGGTGCGGACAGGATGCCGGGCAAGTGGAGCGGAGTGGGTAGTTGGGAAGGCTTCCCACATCTCACTTCCGCGAGGGTGCGCTGCACAAGAGGGGAGTATAAAGTCTGATGACACGTATTTCCCAAAAAAATTAGTAGATCTAGTCAAAGATTGAATAGTTTACTTGAAATCCCTTATTGCAAGTCCAGACCCGGGCAAAGACACTCATTTTACATGGCTCCAAAACGGTTCAATGCATTTCGTATGGACAGTATGATATATCATGAGCATACAAGAGAAATTGACCAAGTGACAAAATCAACAATGTTCAGGGGAGCCATTTTAGTGTTTTTCTAGAGTTCAATTGCTTCTCAAAGATCAGGTTTTTCAAGTAGGTGGTTAATAATTGCACATTATATGTACGGTACTTTCAACTTTAAGTTTAATCAACTAAGTATAAACGTATTTCAAAAACATTATCAATTTTAAATAAAATAAAAAATTGAAAAATTGACATGAAATTTTGCAGATAAAATTTTTCGTTTCGTTCATTAAAGGGGGTAGTATTTTATTTTATTTTATAACTAAAAATTATGTTTTTGGGATTTAAAAAAATGTATAAAGGGTCAATAAACACAGAAAAATAAAATAAATGAAAAAGAACAAATAATTAATAAGTGTTACGTAATAATCTAATGAATACATTTTACTAATAAACTTTTTATTTTAAAAAACATGTCTGTCAAATACAAAACGTACCTATACTAACTTACTAACTACTAACTCTAAAGCTAGGGTTTCCTAGGACAGCGGTGCCCGTATTTTAACGGCCGTAGTGAACGGTGATGCGGTGGACAGCCGTCGTAACGATGACTAGAGTGTGGTTTCCTAGGAAAACGGTGTTATCAACACCATTTAACACCATTTCCCTATGAAACCACTCTCTAGACGACGTTACGACGGCTTCCCACCGCATCACCGTTCACTACGGCCGTTAAGATACGGGCACCGCTGTCCTAGGAAACCCTAGCTTAACTAACTCTTCACTGGTGACATCAACCTACATGTAAAATGTTACTTGGTCATTTCTTTGGATCCTAAATTTACTAATAAAAGTGACGACGTGTGTTGGTCAGTTTTACTTGTCAAAAATCTGTGAGCTTCTATCAAATGGTCACATATTTTAAAAACTGTTTTTTTTTAGTGTCGGATCGACTTGGCATTTTTACCAGTCAAGCATTATGCTAATACGTTGTCAAAAAGTCAAGAATCTCAATTTTGTCATTTTTGCAAATAGTCACTTTTACTTGTATAACCACGATCAATTAGTTATTTGAATTTATTTCGATTAAAATTCTGTTGGATAAAAAAACGATTTTTTTTTAATGAATAGAAAATACTTTTACTATAATTTTCTCATTTTTAGTGACATAAAAATGTGTTTTAATATCAGCATTAATTGTTTGACTTATTGATATCTATTTTATTCTTCTAGTGGCCTTGATTTCAATTAAAAATAAAATGTACTCCCGCACACAGGCCAGGCCTTTGTAGGATTTTTTTTGTGTAATTATAATTTTTTTTTTTGTATTTGCAAATAATGTACTCGTATATCTGTAGTAAAATGCAAAAAATAAATTTGAATAAATAAAAAATATTTAAAAATGATAAAAACATAAAATTATTTTTTATCAACTTTCAATATTTACATATTACAGCGGAGATGGAAAACTTTTTTGAGAATGGAATATGGAAGTGTAGGCATTTACAGGGCTTATGACCTATCACTGGCTGGTTTAACTGGCCACGTTGAATGCTGTGTAGTATTTACTATTTCGCCTATGTTTCATTTTCATCCATATTGCTTCAATAATTAAGTTTAGTGATTTTTTTTGCTAATAGACTATCAAAACAAGCAAAAACGATTTTTCGAGGTTTCGTATTTTTTTTCATTACTGCGCGCGTGACGTCACTAGGTCTCCTCGATTAGTTGCCCTGATTGGTGGGTCGACTTCCCGGAAACCGGAAATATATCACAAATCACAACACTCTATTATTGGTTGATTCAGAAAAACTTGTGACATGATTTAAATTTAACTTACGTAGTTTATTTGGATTAAAAAACAAAATTAGAAACATTTTTTGCATCCAATTTTCCGTAGCCCCGAACTGCATCATTCCCTCGGCTGATGATTTTTGTAAAGTCAAACTGGCGAACGTTACACGTGTGTGTTAGGTGACCACTTAAACCAGCAAATGACAGGTCATAAGCCCTGTAAAATGCCTTCACTTCCATAGTCCATTCTCTTAAATGTTTTCGGTCTATTGGGGGCTAGATAAAAATTTGGACAAGCATTTGGGACATATTCAAATTAAAAATATATACAACAAGGATTAAGAACATTTTAGAGAAGGGAATAAAGAAGTCAGGCATCTACGGGGCTTATGGCTGGTTCAAGTGGCCACTTTATTCTGCCTATACTTGAACATCTGTATTTATTCATTTAAAATTACAGTCCGTCTGTTGATATTTCCGAATGCGGGTGAGATTCATCTGATTGAATTATTTCACCTTCCTACTAGGCCACACCTATAAATTTTGTTAAATTTTTATTCTTCTGCTTGGACCAGATGAATATTCTATTCTATTAATTATACAGTGTGTTATTTAAACACTGTCACATCCGAAACCACGATGATCAGTATGGGCAAAAAGACATATTAGCATATTTAAAAAAATATTTAGAACAGATATTTTTTTTAAAAATATTTTATTTAAAAAACAAATGGTTGCTTACTTCTGCAGGGGAGAAGTGAGGGGAGCGCGGTGCAGTATCAGACTCCCCCTTTCCCCTCCTCGTTTCACCCCTGCAGAAGTAAACAACCATTTGCTTTTTTGATATTTTATTTTTAAAAATCTTATTAATTCAAAAAAATATTTTAATGTGCCAATATGTCTTCTTGCTCATACTGATTATCGTGGTTTCGGGATGTGACAGGGTTTAATGAACACCCCAAATATATTCATAATTGTAAAAACTCAAAACATTATTATTTTATTTAATATCAGCAATGGTAGTCAATGAGGGAAGTTCAGTGTGTTTTTTTTTGTTAATAAAATATTAAACTAAGCCAAAAATGTATCGTATTGTCAGCGCTATGATTTTTTTAAAGTTTTAGATTTCTGAAATAACTCCGCGTGCGACGTCAGAGGTTGTTCTATGACAGTTCTTCCGATAGGTTCGTTTACGGTGACCAAACCGGTTATCCTTCAATGCTTTCGTATCATTGGATGGTTCATATACACCAGTGACGTCATTTCAAAGTAGTGCGCTCTTATTAAAATATATATATTATTTTTTTCGTACATTTTCAAGAAATTTTACCGTACAATTTAATGCTCTAATTTTTAACGCTCGCAAGAAAACATTTTTTGGATACAATTTCCAGTAGGGCTGAAGTTCCTCATTTTCCATGTTAGGTGTCTCTAAATCAGGAGCGTGCGGTGACGTTTTCGATTAATCATTTGGTACTAAGTACATACATAGGTAAAATTTGTGCCCACTACTAACACAAAAATTAAAATAAAGAGCTTTGAAATAAACTGTAAAGCAATTTTATGCCATCATTTCAGCATAAAAGAGTTATATATCGTAGTTTCATATTATAATGCCACCGTGTCAACCGATTAAAGCGCTAAATTTGTTATAAAACCGTCACAATACATTATAAAATAATCCTGAATGTGTTTGTTAGAATTGGTTCCACAGATCTCTATTTGCGCACGCGCGGACTTGTAAAATTGCAGTGTACAGTGCACAAAGCGCAGTGTATTTTATACCAGTTCGCGGCTTAGCGCAAAACTGCGCAGTCGAAAGGTTGTGCGGGGGGTTGTCGCAATTGTTTGTAAGTTATAATTGAATGAACATCGAACCCATCTCAGATCGCTACGATGAAAACAACAAACCGGTAGCAAAATATTTCTTGTAATTATTTAAAGGATTAGTTAACTTAAAGCTGATTTAACAAATTACAACAGGGATAGAGAATACCTTAAAAGGGAATATGGAAGTCTAGGCATTTACAGGGCTTATGACCTGTCATTGGCTGGTGATCAAGTGGCTACTTTACAAACTGTGTAACATTCACCATTCTGCCAATGTTTGAACATCCATATTTCTTCAGTTCTTCCATTTGTTGATTTTAGTGAAGTTAAAGAGCTGAAACCTTTATCATTGTGGAGAGATTCATCTGACTGAACTATTTCACATACTAGGCAACGCCTGAAAACAATTTTCCGATTTTAAAACTTCTTCTTGGACCAGTTGGTTTTTTGTTTTTTTTGGATTTCACCCCCTCTGGTGGTGAAGTCTTTTGTCTACAAACATTTTGACAAACTCAAATATTGTAATAAAAGCTGATTTTATTAAATAAATAGAAAATAGATACTGATTGTTTAGATGTCAAATTTTTAGGGAAGAATTGGTTCCATCCAATATATGGACGGACCGCGCATGCTCTAAATATAATATTTTCAACGGAGGGTGCGTGGCTTTTTGTAATTATGATATCAAATTATTGTTAACTGGGTAAATATGAAGCCCCGGGCCCTGCAGGTCGCTGCAGGGTTCGCAGCGCCCTGCGGTACCCCGTGGGGCCTTGCGGGGCCCGGTAAGGCTTCTCACCACTTCCTCTCCAGTGGAAAGAAAGATAATTATTTAGCGTATTGATTTGACAGGTAGGTGAACTAATTTCTCCGGCCATGGTGTGGTAGTTGTGGTATATGGGAGTAGATGATTTATTGTATAATAATAATTACCTCCCTGCTCCAGGACCAACGTGCCTCTGGTCATGCCGACAGGAAGAGCAGCCAGGCAGCTGGGCCTCGATTATGATAGGAAGAAAAAAATTATCTTCAATTTTATCTACAAAGTAAAATTAAGATTTCTGTATGAAAAAAATACATGTTTGCAATTTTTTTTTTCGAAACATGTTCAATTACCGTTTACTGACGAAGATACTTTAAATTTTTATAGTAATATGCACTCTTTTGTAGATAAATATCGATATTAGTGTATACCGTCTCAGTATATACCGATGTAGATAGTCGTTCATAATCGTTTTTTTTAGAGATCGACATATATACACCAGTAAATCTACAAAATGTAAAAGGCAAATACTCTTGCTATTGAAAAGTATTGGATGCTCATAACATCGGACCATAGCTCAAGGGTTTCTGGGTCTGTATTACAATGGTAAGTCAACATTTATCTTCAATTGTATCTACAAAGTAATATTATACAGGTTTGTAAAGAAGCAATAACCAAACGGTTGACAGTTTTACGCAAAACTGATCCCCGGGAGTCATTTTTTGGGACTAATTTCGAAATCTTCAAATATCTACCGGCAGTGATTCAATTCAATTTAATTCATTTATTTAAATATAACATATACATTACAAACATACATTCGATACGTACATATTACAAAAAATAAAAAAATACACGAAAGAGACTCATGTCAAAGTAGTAGGAGAATCCTGCTCCGGAAAACCCCTTCGGATACATGGAACAGATCAACTTCCAGAGCGATGTTCTTCAGCATAGCTGTTGCCCTTCCAACAGCCATAACCATCGGCAGGTTGGTCTTGTATATCGTAATATGAAACAATATATGCTGACGCAGTCTTAGGTAATTATTAGGAACATACAAACCAATGTTCATCATTATCTCAGCATTATCGACCATACCGAGCAACAATCGATAAAAATGTGTAGTCAAATACACATTTCTTCTAGTCCCTAAACTGTTGTATCCAAGCATGCCCTGGAGAAACTCGGTCGGGTAGAGCCGAGGATAATACCCGCACTCTCTCATGTAGAGATATCTCAGAAACTTCTTTTGAATTTTCTCTATCACAAGAGAGTACTTCAGTGATTAGTCACATCAAATGCATTCTCGTAGAAGAGATATAATATGAGTTATTTTACAGAGGCACGAGGTTATATCTAATCCCTTCTCCGAAAATTTGGACAAAACAAAAATACTATCCATTAAAAAGTTATTTTAAAAAATACATTTTCACGACCGATTTTTTTATCATAAAATAAATATTTACGTTCTTATGATTTACCAAAATATTAAAATTTTAATGGCCATTTTCAACGAGTTGTAAATAAGTCGCTCTTAGAAAATGGAAGAATTGCGATGGAGTTGGGTTCGAGCTTCGGACCTCTGATCCGTAAGTTAGTGGCACTAGCCGCTGGACTATGGCCCTAAATGCAATTGGAAGTTAATGGAGTTATCTTTGATTGTCTATAAAGAAAAAATGATATTTGTGTACGAAAATGAGTATATTTGCATGCACAATTAAATTATCTTCTTCGGTAACCTACAACGTTTAAACATGTTTAAAATAAAAATGTGTGCATATTTTGCTATTCATACAGAAAACTTTATATTACTTTGTACATAGAATTGAAGATAAATGTTAACTTCCTATTGTAATCGGGGCCCACAACCCGGTTGGTTCAAACATATCAACTTAACATGTTTTTTGTTCATTTTGTTTGTGAACACAAATAAAATGAACAAAAAACATCGTACAAAACTCGTAGAACTACGAGTACATGTTGTTTTCATAATTAAATATATTTTTTTATTTGTAAATAAACTCATTTGAAAAAAAGAAAAGATTTGTACTTAAATGACGTAATATTTATTTATTTTGTTTTATTTTATAAGGTAATTTTACAAATATGCATACTAGAAAACATACGATTTGAAGGTATTTGTCGATATAGATTCACACGCATATATATTTTCAATTATAGAACGAGGAAGTTCAGCCCTACGGGAAATTGAATACAAAAAATGTTTTCTTACGCGGGGTAAAAATTAGAGCATTAAATTGTACTCCAAAGTTTCTTGAAAATGTACAGAAAAAATAATAAAAAATAATAAAAAATATTTTGATAAAAACGCACTACTTTAAATTACGTCACTGGTTCATGTGTTACAACCTATAATCTAAGAGCTATGGAAGATTTCCGGTCTGCTTGTCGCTTCTGGACCAATGGGAAGAACTGAATGAGAATAAGCGGAAATGAACCTCTGACGTTACACGCGGAGTTATTTCAGAAATACAAAACTTTAAAAAATCGTAGCGCCAATAATTCGATACATGAAAATAAAAAAATAAAAATTTTGACTTAGTTTAACAGTCTATTAACAAATATTTTTTTTTTTAAAAACCACTGCACTTCCTCATTGCCCAAAATATAAAGATTTACATTTTTTTTAAATGTTTCAATACAATACAATAAAAATTCATTTTTAACTAAGATTTATTTTTAAGAGATTATTCGCAAAAGTTGGGAGAGTATCATGAAAAATTACAATTTTGTTATTTTGGCAATACATATTATTATTCAACAATGTTTGAGTATGTCCAAATGCTTGGAGACTGGCTGGATTTCCTCATTTACTTCACAAAAGTCGACAGATAGAAGAGTTGAGGAAATGTGGATGTTCAAACATGGACATAATGGTGAATGTTACACAGTGTGTAAAAGTGGCCACTTAAACCAGCCAATGACAGGTCATAAGCCCAGTAAATGCCTAGACTTCAATATTCCCTTCTCAAAAATGTTTTACCTATCTGTTGAAATAAATTTGCATATTATTATTCCCAACACATGCGGACCATAGGTGTGTAGTATGCATTACTTGAAACCGATGGCAGTTTAAATATGTCCCGATGTCTGAGTGTTCTCAATTCCGCCTTTATTTGTATTCTTTTGAGGAGGTTAGTTTTTTATATTTTTATGTCAGTTTATTTTATAGTTTAATTCTTTGTATGGAAATTTTATATCGTAAACAACGCGGCGTTTTGTCAGGGAATCAAAATGAAAATAAGTTAGAAGTTGCTCGTAATTTGAATTTATTAAATATTAGGAGTACTGGCGCGCTCTCGTGTGCAGTGGGTCCGCGCATGTCACAACCGATCAGGCCGCAGGTTCACGGTTCGAATCCCGCGGTCTCCTCTCCTTTATCTCCAAACAAAATAACAAAACAGGCTCCTGCCTCCTGCTATGGCCGTCCCTGCTCCACCGAGCGTATTTTTTTTATAATTTTCAATCAATATCTGGTTTCAAAAGGAAATATAAAGGCTAAAAAAACTGACGGTATTTTGGGGCCTGGTTTCATTTGAACTCGGTTAGTTTAAACCGAGGTGTACTGATATAAAATGTATTGATTTAAGCCGTGGTTTGAGGTTTAATCTGCAACGGTTTGATAATTTCGTTTCGTATAGACACTGCCAAATTAATTTTAAATGAACTGAATCTTGTTTGGAGTCAAACTACTTTGTTTTTTACATTTGATATTTTCGTGAATAGTGCGGTGGTCAGCACGCAATACTTGCGCAAGGGAGGTCTTTAATCTAACTCGTTCCCTAACTGGTCTGTATGAGCTTTATAAAAGAGGATTGGCCTACTACTCGGTTGAAGTGTACAATCTACTTTCATTACCCATAAGGACAATTATTAAGCTCTCATAATATAAAATTATTATTAAGAAATGGATAGTGGAGGTGGGTTGCGCACGGATCGATGAGTGGATCAAGCCAAATAGGTAAAATGTGTGTACTGTTTATGAAATTTGTTCTATTGGTCTATATAAATTGGTTAAGTTTTTTATGATTATTTTAGTTTTTAAATTTTTATTATGTTAATGATAATTGGGTTAATTGGATGAATTACGTTTTTTTATTGTTATTATTATGTTAACTTAGTTAAATAGCTAATCTTAGGCGTGTTTCACATTTTGTAAAATGTTTCCCTCGGCACGGGACACCCTAGTGAGGGAACATTATTCCGTATAAAAAAGAATACAAACAATGTAAAAGTATAAATAAATAAATAATGTTTGTAGAAAGCTTGTGCTAAAAAATTCCTTTACACTCGGTGATGTAACATCGTGTTACCTCAAGCAAAAGACATAATGTTGTGAAGATTAGACATTTGAAAAAAAACAGAGACATACCATCAAATAATTCCTTTTCCATACACTTTTGCAGTATTAAGGGTCTATGAAATACTGTAGAGTAAAAAAAAATTGCTTCTTATTAGTAGCAAAATAATATTTTTAAATTTGTGATTTTGAATTCCGCATAAACGGTCATTGCATTGGCCACGCCCCTAATACGTCACGATTCATGTTCATTTTCAACTTTGTTTGAGACTGTTCAAATTAGTATAACACTTCGTCACGAATCTTGACGTCGCAATTATCAATGTAGCGTTTCTAGTGACATATTAAAAAAAATAATAATTAAAGTATGGATATTGTGGAGAAATGTTTTCATACATAACTTTTAAAATGAAAATTGACAATTGCGACATCAAGATTAGTGACGATGTTACATTTTGATTTGAACGGTCACAAACAAAGTTTAAAATTTAACCGAATCGTGGCGTATTAGGGGCGGAGCCGATGCAATGAACTCTTATCTCGGGAATCAAAAATTATGAATTTAATAAAGCTACGAAGTACTAAAAAAAAATTTACTCGAGAGTATTTCATAGACCCTTATTAATAAACTACTTTTTTTAAAAGTAATATTTCCCTATTATATAATTTTGAATTCTTTATCTTTACTATTTTTGTATTTAATTTCTCGAAGGTGGCGCGAAACCGGTCACTGCTTATTCCAAATTGGCGAATATGAGTATTACTCGTCTTTTATTTCTATAATGAAAATACATTTCCATTGTAAAAACACGTAATTTCATATTTTGATGTTCCAGAAAGAATAAAATACTCTGATTTTAGAAGACAAGGTGACACCCGATACACTCCTCAGTGTCCAATCAAGTAGAAAGCTCTCGTAACGTGCTCCCTGTACTATAGTAACCCAACACACGAGAAGAAGTACGTACTCGAACCATTGTTCCTTCAGCACAACATCTATCGTCTCCATTACCTCCGATTGTCGAAAGAAAAGCTATAAAATACCGAGTTACAGATAATTGACAAATTATTACATGTACAGCCTGTTTCGGGAGCAAACCGCGAAGCCTCAACACAAATATTTCCTGTTATGTTAAAATAAACATTTGAGTTCTTATTTAACATTTATATGTCATAATATTTATTATTAATATTTAAAGCATTAACTTTGTGGTCAAACATTTGACTAAATGTTGTTAAATATTTGTATATAACCACTTACCGACTTTTCTATGTCTACCGGTTTCGTCAGGACACCAATTAAACCAACATGCAAAACCCACTATACACCTTCACCATAGTTGTTGCACAAACATATAAAACCAACACGACATGCATTTTAATAAGCAACCCTTACATGCATCGATTAAATTATGAAAATATTCTTTGTTGTTCGATAAATGGTTTTAAAAAGGTAGAGGGGATGGAGGGAGGGGGTGAACTTAATATGTTTAAGGTGACCATTATAGTGGAACATCGTATAACGGACTATATTGAAAGGTTGTTTGATTATTGATCAAAGGAACATAATTTTTTAAAGCTTCCATCCACTCTGCCTATCCTTAAGGAGAAATAATTGCGTAGTAAAAAGAGTAGCAGTAATGGTTACTTTTACATAGTTTCTAGGCAGAGAGGCTAGAACGCCGCATTACTCTGTCTTTGCATACAGACCTCGCTTCCTCTACATCCATACATATTATCATGCACGTACGCCAATTATTCCTACTCTTGACATGTCAATTTTCAAGTGTTTGATGGACTTGATCGTGCCATGTCTTTCTTGTTTTCTACATCCATCAACATTTGAATCGTAGATTCGCTGTCCATTCGCTCTACATGTCCAAACCAGCGCAGCATCCCTTTCTTGATTCTGTCGATAATGCATGTCTTAACTTTACATAGTTCGCGGATCTTTTATCATACATCGTTTTACCACACATTCGCCTGAGGAATCGCATTTCAACAGCATTTAACCTACTTTCATAATTATTTATTATATTAATTATTATATGGAAGAAAGAAAGAGTCGTCGAGTGAAAACACTTGCCTATTATTCTGGTTATATTTCACACACATAACTGTATTTTTTAAAATTGGTGACTCAAATCCAAAAATACTTCAACAATATTTTAAGTTTGTCCAAACTTTTGTAAGCAAGGACTGGATTTAACTCCCTGGAGAGCTGTGAATATTAACATATTACAACAGAGATGAAGAACATTTTAGTGAAGGTAATACAGAAGTCTAGGCATCTACAGAGCTTATGAACTCTCATTGGCTGGTTTGGGTGGCCACTTTACACACTGTGTAACAATCACCATTCTGCCCATATTTGGATAAGCCCTGTAGATGCCTAGACATCAATATGGGCGGAATGGTGAATGTTACACAGTCTATAAAGTGGCAACTTAAACCAGTCAATGATATGTCATTAGCCCTGTAGATGGCTGGACTTCTATATTACCTTATCTTAAATGTTCTTCATCTCTGTTGTAATATGCTAATTTTAACAGCTCCCCAGGGAGTTGAATCAAGTCCTTGTCTACAAAATTTGGCCAAAGTCGAATTTAAATATTGTCCAGCAATTATATTTAATTATCCCTGGGTTTTTTAACCAGTGCAAATATCGAAGATTTTGAGAGAGGTCAGATGATATTGTGGTTCAGTTCTTATTTCAAATATGGGCAGAATGGTGAATGTTACACAGTGTGTAAAGTGGCCACTTAAACCAGCCAATGACAGGTCATAAGCCCTGTAGATGACTAGAATTATATATAACCTTCTCTAAAATGTTCGTCATCTCTGCTGTAATATGTCAACCAAAAATCTTCCTTCAGATTTTTCTTATCTTCGGTGATCTGGTTGTGAAACACCCTGTTCTCATACCTACCTGTATATTCATAGCTCACCTCTCGTAACACTCGAGTCTCGGATAGGGCCCAAATGACGCGAACCATTTTATGCAAGAACCAGGTTTTTATATTAGTTTTGAATTAGAAACGCGATACTATTGTGTGGCGCTGGGTCCTCCATACTCCAAACGCGACTAGGCGCTCTGAATGAAGAGTTATTGGACCGTAATGGCAAACAAAAGGTAACGTTTGTGAGTTTTGTCTGTGGATCCTGAAGATAATACATATCATGTAGATTTGGAATTATATTCCTAGTTGCGGTTTCTCATTCCAGCAAGCTCGGTGGTTATTTAGGTTCGCAATTTTCGTGGATCGTGTTTCCTTCGGGGGCGAAAATTTAAAACCTGAGTTGCGAATTACTCAGTTGAGCAAATAAAGTGAAAAGAATGTTTGAAATGATATTTTTTTCTATTTTATCCCTTATTCGCACCTGATGGAGCGTGGAATTTCCGAATTTGTACTCCGATGAGGAATATCAGCCCTACGGGAACTTGGATACAAAACATGTTTTACGCGCAGTAAAAATTAGAGCATTTAATTGTAAAGCAAAGTTTCTTGAAAATGTACGAAAAAAATTATAAAAAATATTTTAACGAAAACGGACTAGGGTCAAAGCACCAATGAATGGCCGTTTAAGGTTAAGCTTGTAGTGAAATCCACATTAAGGGTATAAATTTCATTATTTAAGCGTACAATATAACAAAAAACAATAAAAAACACTTTAATTTTTCAAAGTACTTTTATATTGAAATACGAGTATTACAATTAAAATTAATATTACTTTAAAAAAATAGCAGAATCACCAGTGAATGACCTCTACTACCCCAGTAAAAATAATCATAAGATTTAGTTACATCATAACATTATAAAACACCCTAACACATTAGAATATGGATATATTCGAAGAATTGCATAAGAAATAGCATCAAATAAAACACTTACCACATCTTTTCTTATGAAAACACTATCAATCTCAGAACAATAACGGGAATACGCACTATCACCTTTTGACAACTCACGGTTCAAAACTGATAGACTTGTTTCTTACCAAAAGATGTGTCCGCCTACTGCTTTTGTCATATTTTCTAGCGTTAATAGTTTTTTGACTGGACACATGTAGCAATTCTTATTATATTGTGTCTTTTTGACCAATGGCCATTTACTGGTGCTTTGACCCTACTTTGAACGACGTCACTCTCTCTCTCTCTCCGATGGCGCTACGGCCCATATCGGGTTTTGGCCTCCTGCAACTTCCACCTCCAACTCTGTCGGTCCTCAGCCGCCGTCTTTGCAATTCCAATTTGCCACCCGAAAAAACTGCGCTGCGTCCTTTTTCACTTCATCCTCCTATCTCAGCCTGAGTCTTCCCACTAATCTCTTTCCTCCTTCCCGGGTGTCCGCTCGTTATTCTTTTAGGGACACGTGAGTCAGGCATTCGCTGGACATGTCCGGCTCATCGTAATCTAAGCAACTTCATATGTGCCGACACGCTCGGGGCCTGGTACAGTTGTACAGTTGTACAGTTCTTCGTTATACCGATCGCGCCACTGATTATTCTCTCTCCCTGGTCCGCGGATTATTCCGAGTACTTTTCGTTCAATAGTGTCCAGCATTTCAGCCATCTTTACTGTCAGTGTTAGCGCCTCACACCCATATGCCAATACAGTGCATATAATTGTTTTGGATATGGTATTTTTGGTTTTCCTGTGGACGTTACATGATTTGAACACTGGCAGCAAAGAAAAGTATGTTTTGTCGGCTGCTGTGATTCTTTTTCTGATTTCTGATGGAACCTCATTGTTCTCAGTTTACACGACGTCCCTAGTTCATATGAAGCAATCAATGATAAACCTACAGTCTATATTAAATGCTGCAGCGAAACTTATTTTTGGAATCTTTAAGTTCAGTCATTTTACTCCACTATTTCGGGAATTACACTGGCTACGTTTTCCGCAGAGGGTGGAAAGTGGTGACAGACGTCTTACGCTTAGATCAGCCACATCTACGTCAAGAGGAAAATTTATTGTACGTCTACGCAAACAGCGCACTAAATTCGGCGAACGCGCATTTGCGGTCGCAGGCCCTACGGCATGGAATGCTCTCCCAGCAGAGGTGCGAAACTGTGAGAGTGAAGTGATGTTTAGGAAAAACTTAAAACCCACTTGTTCTCTAAATTATTTGAATAAATCCGTAGCATGTGATACCAAAATAAGTTGTTTGAATTAAATTACAAATTTAAAAGCTTCGATTAAATTTATTTATCTAGAGAATCACTATGTAAAGCGCCATTGAGGTATAATATCACTAAAATAGCGTTATATAAGTTATCCATAATAATAATAATTAAAAAAGAGCCGTGAAAGATTCCCGGTTTACCGTCAACGACCCAATCGGGAGATCTGACCGAGAAGAAGCGGAAGAGAACTTGAGAGCGACACGCGACGCAGACGTCACACAGCTTACAAAACTGTAAAAAATTATGGCGCTGATATTAAAAATATTAAAAAAATCGTTTTGGCTTACTTTAATATTCTATTAACAAATAATGATTTAAAAAACCACTGAATTTTCTCATGGCGGAATTTACTATTAGATTCGTTTTATTTATTCGAAACGTTTATGTACATTACCACTGACATATTGATGCACATAGACATGCCCTGAGCCCTCAAAAACACTTAACTCATGGCACTCATGCCCAAACGCTCAGTCATGTCCAACGCGTATTTAGTTGTTCTTCGACCGCCAGCCAGGGCTGGTATTCCAAACGCTCTCGCGGCCGTATTATCTCGTGTATTTGCGTACAAAATTCGCCACAGCCACAGCGCCGCACTAATGATAGAGAAAATCCAAAAGAAGTTTATGAGATATCTCTACATGAGAGAGTGCGGGTATTATTCTCGGCTCTACCCGACCGAGTTTCTCCAGGGTATGCTCGGCTACAACAGTTTAGAGACTAGAAGGAATGTGTATTTGAGTACACATTTTTATCGATTGTTGCGCGGTATGATCGATAATTCTGAAGATTATGATGAGCATTGGTTTGTATGTTCCTGATAATTACCTAAGACAGCGTCAGCATAGATTGTTTCATATTCCGATATTCAGGACCAACTTGACAATGGTTATGCCTGTTGGAAGGGCTACCGCTATGCTGAACAACATCGCTCTGGATATTGATCTGTTCCATGTATCTGAAGGGGTTTTCCGGAGCAGAATTCTCCTACTACTTTGACATGGTCTCTATCGTGTATTTTTTTTCTTTTTTATAATATGTATGTATTTTTTTATTTTATTAGGTAATTAAAAAAAGATACATACTAGAAAACATACAATTTGAAAGCATTCGTTGATACAATTTTACATGCATATATATCTTCAATTATAGAATTACACAAAATAGATTTATACATTAAGTTGTAATACATATTTTTTTTATATTTTTTATACAGGATACAATGTAATAAAAAATAAGTTGTACGTGTGTACTTATTGAATAAGATTTATTCCTAAGAGATTATTCGCAAAAGCTGAGAGAGTATCATGAACAATGTCAATTTTATTGTTTCGGCAGTATATATTATATTCCCGACTCATGCGGGCCATAGGTGTGTGGTATGTAGCATTATTTGAAAACAAAGGCAGTTTAAATATTTCCCGATGGCTGAGTGTTCTCAATCCCGCATATTTTTTTATATTTTTTTTTATTAATAACAAATTAAAATACATTATTACAACTAAATACATTTTTTTACAATAATCAAATACATATTTTTATTTATTTATTTTCTTTTATTCAGGAAACATACAGTACAGTTACAAAGTTTAATATTTTACACAATTGGACTTAATTCTAATGGACCAGTGAAGTTTCCATATTAAAAAGCAATTAAATCTAATGTTAATTATGAAAGTATAAAAAAGAGAAGGAAAAAGAAAACATAAATGAAAGTTGTTTAAAAATTTAAATTTAAGTGAAAAAAAATATATTTTAAGGTTTGTAGTTTGTAGTGAGTATTTACAAATGGAAATAATATTAAAAATGAAGAAAACTTGTAAGAGTAATTAAGAATTAAGAATGGAAATAAAGAATGAAAAACATACTCAGATGTAAAAATAAAATAAAATAGTAATAACATTTTTTTTTAAAAAAGGAAAAACATAAACACATATTTATTTTAAGGGATTCAAAGAAACGATGAGAAGAATCTTTAAGTGAAATATAAGACAGTAAATTTAAATTTAGGTCAATTTAAAAAACATCTTCAAAATTAATGACACATTATAGTAAGAGCAGCAATATATTGATTTTATTAACATATATAATATAAGTAATTAAAAGTAGTTTAAAAGTATAACAAGTATAAAAACATGCCAATGGCAGCAGAGAAAAAAGAAAAAATAAAGAAGGAATAACAAGTATGGCAAGTAATCATTTAAAATTTGAAAAAGCAATATAAGGAGAAGATTTTAAACCAAGAGAAGTCGATAAAGTTTCATTAAAGCGATTTTAGTAGTAATACAAAATTTCAAAAGAGAAATTTAATTTATAATAATAATATGAATGTATGTAATTTGAGTGATATAAGAGAAAAAGGGACCAACCGGAGTTTTATTCAAAAGTTTTCAATACACTATTTTTAAATAATTGTAATCCTGTATGATATATATCTATATGGTTAAAAAAGCTGTTAAAAGTGGAACATATATTTACATTAACGTTTCCCATTACGTAAAAGAAATAAACTATTCTTGTGTACATAATGGGGAGTGACGTCTTACAGTGGATTATTTTATTTTAATTAATAATATTTTTAAAATAACATATACAAATTACAAAAAAGATATTAACGATGTTTTCAATCAGTGTTAAATAAAGAAGAATCATAGATGTATTTTTTTACTTCTTTCTTAAATATATTGTATTCCTGACTGTACTTTTTATTATCTTTGTTCATTTTATTAAAGAAAAACATTCCTCTGTAAGTATAATGATGTTGTGCAGTAGTTGTTTTTAATTTAGGAATTAAGATATTACCACCTGTTCTAGGTCGTGTACTTCTGTTTTGAGACCTAAAAATACTACTATTTATTTTATCTTTATGTATTTGAAGCAAACAATTCTTTTTATTAAGCAATTTTATGTCTAAAACCTTAAATTTTTAAAATAATTGAACAGTGGGAAAAGTAGAAGGTTTTTTCAAAATTACTTTTATAATTAATTTTTGTATTTTTTCAACTGGTAAAATAGTTGTTTTAAAAGCACCACCCCATCCGATTATTCCGTACTGTAATGTGGATTGGGCGAATGCAAAGTAAATTGATTTTAATTTTTCGATGGTTAATATATTACTTAATCTAAGAAATACATATATAAGTTTTCTCATTCTATTTACAATATTATTTATTTGCTCCTTCCGTTTTATATTTTTATCAATTATAATGCCTAAGTATTGAATATATGTTTGTAATGTTTATGTTATATTTAAATTATTTTAATTGAATTGCATTGAATTATATTATATTATTTCAATCTTGTAAAATATAATTGTACTACGAGTATCTTTACTTTTTTATTCAGTTTTAAATACCAACTTTTTTAGTCCTCAAAGGTACTTTCGCAAGGAATAATAATTGCATCTTCGGTGCCCATTTCACTTTCCTTTTCCCGTCTCCCGCCAAGTTGAGCCAAGGCAGATGAGTCCAGCTGAGTGACCCAATCCTTCTGGTAACTCAGATAGATAACTCAGTTTGGCTAGTATTGGTAACAATAATAGGTAACAACAACACAACAACAGTGGCGTGCATTCCATAAAGGCAAACAAGCAGGTAGTTTTCTCTTATTTTTTAAATTTATTTATTTTTTGGGAATTTTTGGCTTAAATTTTTGAATCAAAGATAATATTTCCTCAACAATGTTTTTAATATGGACAAATTCTTGCAGAATGGTTGCATTTTCTCCCTGGGAGTTTTCATATTTAAATTTGTTGCAACCGAGAGGGAAAACATTTTCGAGAAGGGAATATAAGATTCTAGGCTTTTACAGGGCTAATGACCTGTCGTTGGCTGGTTTAAGTGGCCACTTTACACACTGTGTAACATTCACCATTCTGCCTATGTTTCAACATTCTTCTTTCCTCAACTCTTCAATCTGTTGATTTTTGTGAAGTTAAAGAGCTAAAACCTTTATCATGTGGGTGAGATTCATAAAAAAATTTTTTTAGGCGTTGCCTAGTACCTAGGTGAATTGGTTCAGCCGGATGAATCTCACCCACATGATAAAGGTTTTAGCTCTTTTTCGTCTTTTTCTTTTCTTCTTTAATTTATAAATTAAATATATTTGCAATGTTATTATTAGAACACACATAACAATATGTACGATATGTGTGCCCTATTTTAAGATTTAAATAAAAAAAAAAAAAGTCAACAGATGGAAGAGTTACTTATGTTTGTTGTATAAGTTATGTTTGTTGTGGCGGCCTCCGTGGTGTAGTGGTCAAGACGCTTGACTCACACACGGAAGGTTCCGGGTTCGATTCCCGGTGAGAACACAAAAATTAAATGTGATTTTTCTTAAGCCTGGGTGTTCTGTGATGTAATTCACCACTGTAATTGGGCTTCCTGGCCTGTTGTGGTGCAAAAAAATACAAACATACTATAGTTTTAAGAAATTGTTTTTGTATATTTGGATACGTTTATTTATTTAAATACATATTTTTTAATTTAAAAAACAGAGGCATTGAGGGGATCCTGGAGGGTGGGGAAAAAACATATTTCTTGTAATTAAATATCTATACACGCCACTGGATAATTGTAGGAGTAGTGCTGTCTTCTCCCATAGTCCTACCCGTATCCTGTACCTGCCGTCACACGTCTGCAGACGTACTCCATGGCGTCAGGATCCTCGACCAAATTATTTCGATCAATGACGCAAAGCTAATACAGATTCTTCAAACGTAAGACATTATTATTAAGAGGAGAGTCTGTGCCCAAATCTCGCAATGCAAGAAGCGTATCACGTTAACAATTCGCATTCGTAACAAACGTATCTGTCCAATTCTTTATTATCTTATAAATCCACAATATCAAGTTTATTTGTAGCTGCTCGTCAAACTATTATTGAAAATTCAATTCCATAAATTAAAAAAAAAATACTCGTTTATTTTTATTACCTTATAATTGTTTTTTAATTTTTACTATTATATCAAATTGCATTGTAGTATTGGCAAATACGCATTTCATTTATACATATTTTTATTTCTTCTTTTTTCGTAATAATATATGCTTGCTTGTTTATTAATTTAACTTATATTTGTCTTTCTTGCTTACCGTAACACTTTAGTTACTGTGTTTGCTTTACAGAATTTATTTCATAAGTTTATATCTTTGCATTTTTTGTTTATATGATTACTATTTTTTCTTGCATACCTTTGTTATTATTGTTTTTTTTTTTTACTTTGTAAAACTTTTTATTATATCCTTTCTAACTAATTTCACATATTTTTTCTGTATATTCTGTGATTATTATTTAATATGTTAGCATGTATTTCATTTTTATTTTTTGCAAATGCCTTTTGGGCGTTAATGAACAAAATAAATAAACAACTAGTATGTTTTTTGCATTAAAACAAAGTGGACTGCATAAAATATGTAATGTTATGTAATATGTAAAGTTAACTCTTGTGTGGCTGTGATGTCACACTAGTCGACATAGGACAAGACTTAATATACCTTTCTTATTTTTTAAAATGATTAATTCGTATTTTTTGGAATCTTCAAATTGACATTTTTACACCTGATTTGAAAAGTAACATTTGTATAACTATGCTGGATGTTAACACAAAAAATATTTATTATTTCTAGGCGAAGAATAAATTTCCGCTAATTCAGCAACACATCCATACAGATACCTTATACAAGAGAGAGCACGAAGATTTAATTCAAAACAAGGAAGACAGAGACGCTGTTCTGCGGCGGGTGTTGTCTAAAACAGATTCAGTCTTCAGTCGGTTGAAAATAATAATAATAATGTTTGAATAATTTATATAGCGCCATTTTTGTGAAAATCACCTCAAGGGCGCTGTACAATAAATAAATATCTCAACACGTCTTGCTGCTACAGAGCGCATGTACGGTTGGGATTCTAGTTCCTCGTCTCCAACTATGATATATTACAATTATGATATATATGAGCTAGATAACAGAACGTCTTGCAGCTACAGAGCGCATGGACAGTAAGAAATCTAGCCCCTATTTACATTTTTATTTTCAAATTTTTTATTTGACAATGAAGTTTAGAGTTTAAGTGATATTTTAAAAACGAAATAAAAAGCAAATTTATAAAATTAGAATTTAGATAACAACAAGTCTTGCAGCTACTGAGCGCATGGACGGTTGAAATTCTAGACCCCATTTACTAAACTTAGATATTTGATAGTTGATAACATTTACATAATATGATAAAAATAATATGATAGCTAACATCATAAAAAGTCTTACAGCTTCAAAACGCATCGACAAATGGAATTTCAACAACATAAGAATGATTTTAAAAAGTTAATAATAAAAAATAATTTTAAGAAACGCAATAATAATACATTGAGCAAAGAACTAGTAAGTATGGCAATTAAGTGAACATGTAACAGCACAAAAAGTAAAATATAAAAAACTAAACAAAGATACCATTCTTTAACTTATTATTAAGGGGTGACAGTGATGGGGGACGCACGCGCGTAATATGAACGGCGTATTTGTGATTTTTAATATAGTTTGCTATAACAGGGCTAAATTATATGTTTATTTGCATAAATTATGGAAAAGGAATTATTAAACAGTATGTCTCCATGTTTTTTTTTTCAAATGTCTGAACTTTATAATATTCCGTCTTTTACTAGTGGTAACACGAGGTTACATCACCGCGCGCAAAGGGATTATTTACCACAGTTCGTTTAGAGTTAAAAACAATGTATTTTGTCATAAATAAATAAATCTAATCTAAACACAGGCTGAATGGTGAATGTTATACAGTTAATATTTTAAATATTTTTTAACACGGAATCCTACACTGAATTTAAGTTCAATACATTTTCTTTATTATCAAGTGTTATTGAATTATTTTCAGATTAAATATTGAATCTAGTCTCTTAAATCCTTAGTACGCAATTACTTCAAATATGACCGAGATCGTAGAAAGTGATAGCCCTTCTTCCGGCCGAGTGGCTGGGGGACTCGGCTCCTGGCCGGGGTTCAGGGCCCCGGGATGCAGCCCCCGAGAGTCTGGAGACGGGAGAATTCATCTAGGGCAAGCTCCACTGGACATAACCTTCGGATTACTGAACGGGTGTTCTTAAACTGTAGGTCTCTTTAATTATGAATTTACGAATTTTACCAAAATACCTCTGTATACCATTTTTTACAGATTTGATAGATTGCAACAGATTTTTGGAAACACTATGACTTGTCATTTGCTTGTTTAATAATCACCTAACACATTGTGTAATATTCATATTATTTGTGAAAAAAAATTAATTATTTTAATTTACAGGATGAAATTGACTCTGCAATATTCGGCAGTTAAAAAACATAACGACATAGGAGAAATATTAAAAAAAAAAAGTAAACGAAAATTCAATCTTAAGGTTAACGATTAGTAAATTCAACAAAAATAGGTATACAATTTTATTATAAAGGCAAACATAATCTTCCCAATGAACTAAAAACTATTAAAAATAATATATTAATAAATAAATTTAAAGTAAATCTGTAAAACTGCAATTAATTTTAATTAGTATGAATGTATAATTGTTTTATATTTTTTCTGTATATATCCTATGTTTTCATTTTTTTTCTCATGTACTCGTATTTAAAATATATAAACTCTTATAATAAACAATAAACAACTACAACAGTGTAAGTCCAAGCACAAGAGTTAATATATTTTTTTGGAGAGTTACAGTGATATACTTTACTAGATGAGTAAAAGTAGATATGTATAGATTTTTTTTTAAAAACATGTACCTTTTATGAAATTTATTAATAAAAAATAAATAAATAAAAAATGTGTATCCTATTTCAGTAAATAAAATGAAATTAAAATTACAATTACTAACGTAAAATCTATGTCGGTCTCGTGGTGTTCAGCGCGTTTTCCTACCATGCGAGAGGTCTCGGGTTCGATTTCCGACATGGTTGACACGAAATATTTATTTAAAAAAGTATTTTTACACTAAAACATTTCAAAGTCCCCTGGTCTAGCACCTGATACGTTAGACTGGTCATCTTACCTTCATGTAACAAAAAGGATCAAGATACGCTGCGATTGGTTTACCAATGCAGTGCAGTTTGTTTTATATTTAAGATAGCTGTTAGTTATCCAAATAAATAAATTATTGTTTTAAGTGTAAACAATTTTTTTGGTGTGTGCGTGAGTGTCCTATACTAATATACCAAGAAATTGTCAATATTTGTGTACATACTGTTTGATTACCCAATAAAAAAAACAATAAATCTGACATATTATTCCCGTCTCAAAAAATTAATCAGTCTTTGTTGAGATATCAGTATTTGAAGGATTGTTATTGAGCCTATCTGGCGCGAATCTCAGTTTGAGAATCTGTCCCATTCGCACTAAACTTGGCGACTCGGCAGGATTACGGCAACAATAGCGGCCCAGGCGCCCAGGACGGGGATCAGCCGCACGTAATGCGGATAGAATACCTCTCCCATCATCAGGACGATCTCCGCCACCATCGCACCGTACCCTGGAACGTAGGCTCGAGTGTTCCCATTGTTTACAGTGTTTACGCGTGGAGTAATTAGTGGACGGAGTAATGCAGTGCCCAGCAGGCCTATTGAAGCGAATGAAAATATTTGTAACAATTCATTTGAATTACGATTCTCCTTTTCATTTTGTTTTGGGTTTTTTTTGTTTAAATCATTCCTTTACACGGTAAAATTTAAGTGAATATACCTTACAGATAGCAGGCCTTTTCATGTACCTATTCTATTTTTTTGCCCTATGCATAAGTCTGTACGTATTCCTAATAAACTAAAACAAAGTTGAAATTGAACTTGCAAACGATTCCAGCCAAACTTTACCTGGTATTCTTCTATATAAAATCAAAATTATTGCGTAACCCAAGTAATATCGACGTGAAATTTGGACACATTAAAAAAACATATCAATATCAAATGTGCTGTTTGGGCCTTTTTCTGTATAAAATCAATCATTACCGTTTGGTGGAAGCTATGTGAAATTTTTAAAATTTAAAGGATTTTTTATTTATTTACATTTTTGTATATATTGTTAGTGGTACATTGGCGGGCTTATTGCCAAATGGCATTTTTTTTAACCAACCAATAAAATGAAAGTTTATTTTTTATAATTTAAGTTACAAAACATATTCAATAGAAAATAATAGTAAAAAAGCCAAAGATGTATAAAAATAGAAATATTTGTTTATAAATTACCTTTAATCAATTCTATTATTTTACGAAAAAAAGGAAAAAGAGGAAAGAGATTAAGGAAAAGAAAGGAGATGTTTCTTCAGATGTGATTTAAACAGAGATAATGTAGTAACATCTTTGATGGTGGATGGGAGATGATTTCACAGTCGAGCCAGATGAGCACTATATGAGTTAGAGAAGAAAGAAGAATTGTGGATGGGTATTAAGAGAGTGCTCTGAGAATAAGAACGAAGAGGAAGCATGAACTGATAAGCGTTGAAATTTTTCACGGAGGTATATAGGAGCGTTAGGACTATAAAGTACATTGAACAGAAGTGAGAGGGAGTGATGGTCTCCCCGCTATCTAATTTTGAGCCATTTCAGTTACCTACGATAATCAGAAATGTGGTTGTATTTCCGAAGACCAAAAATATACCTTACTCTATTCTAGAATGAAATTACATTTTCAGGTATTTCAAAAATTAAATATGAGGATATTTTTTTCATCAAATGAAAATTAAGTTTCAAGTCAATACTCAATAACGACCGAAGCCAGGTAATACCTAAAGCTAGTACCTATACCTATTACATAGTAATATAGTTATATCTCTGTCAGCTATCCATCTCTGTTGAAATGTCTCTCGATGGAATAATTAATCATTATCGTCATTACGTGTCCACAGAAAGCTTCCCGGCATCTCTGTCGGCGGCCAGCTTTTGTCCATCCTCCCGAGTCAGATTCGCGTCCCGCAGTTCTAACATGAACTGCCGATTAACAGTCAGCAACGGACGTTCAGAACGTCGAGAACCTGATGCCTCGGAAAGTAGGGCTCTCGAGAGGCTCGTATCCCAGCCAACCGTATCGCCTCCGCTGAGTGACAGTTGTCACCGGAGTTCACTGCGTCCCTTCTCTCAATTACCCAATCAAACCAACGCACAACCAAGGTTATATTAAGACATATTTTAAAAAACTCAATATTTCTCATTTAGTGCCACGATTCGCATCGGTAGAGGAGAATATGTGTTATGTAGGCATTATAAACAAGTTTAATAATGAATTAATTGTTACTTGAAAATGCTCGTTCCTGGCGGTGTCGAACCGTGCCACTTCGCTTCACGCCACAGCGCAGCACCGCAGTAAATACTTCGCTGTCACACATTCACACGCGTATCATTCTCACACCATATTTTACAATATATATTACGTGTATTAGGCATTTAAAGTATCTATATAGTATCAAATCTTCTAAGAGCAACTTTTGTTTTTATACCTCGATGCCCAGAATGTGTAGATTATTGACGTACGTCAATTCGTCGCACAAATTGAAATTCTTTGGGATAGATCTTCCCACTTTTCGTAAATCACATTGCCATCACTAAGATAGACCGGATCTTGTCTTGAGGAAGTAATTTATTAATCTTTTTGTCCTAGCTTTAATTTTATTTAGTTGTTTTTTATTTGATTAGTACCTGTATTTGTTACGAGAAATTAAATTTACCGTCGTTAGAATGGACTGCATAAGTCCGTCAATTAGATAAATATAATAAATAAATAATGAATTAACACAGTGTGGGATGAAGATGGATTGGATTGGGTCAGCTCGAAGTCTTATATGTTGGTCGTGTTTATAAATGTATTGTTTACCATTATTTTGTTGTCCTTGTTTGTCATAGCTACATAGTTTTATGTTATTTTTGTGAAGTTTCTTGTAAATATGTCTTTCATGTAACTGCTGTACGTTTTTGGCTTAGGCGGAGTTGAGATTTTTGAAGATTTTAACCTGAGAGTAGTCATTGAATCGAAAACACTCGTCCAGGGCCCCGATTACGATGAAAAGTTCGACTGTCTATAAAGAAATATCAATATTTGTGTACGAAAATGAGTATATTTGCTCGAGTATATTAATTAAAATGCCATATATTGCGCGCTCATAACGTGCGTATTTAATGATATGTCATTGTTACAACAGAATAAAACAAAAACAAGCTTACGAGCATCATATCCGCACCTCAATAAAACTAAATGAATGGACTAAAATAAGCGAGAGTACCTTCGCGTCAGCCGCCCCGCGTTCCGCATCACTCCCAATTAGGTTTACTTTCTACCTTTCCTCCCCCTAACCTAACCCCTGCGCTGTAACGTGATCCTCCTCTTCTTCTTCCCTCCTCGGGGGTTGTTAGTAAACACCGGGGGGCGGCTCGTGTCAACACGCCCGAAGATTAATCGGGGAGGAATGTGCCATTTCCCTTCTGGGGAGGGCGCGAGATAGGGGTAGATTTTTAAGATACTGTTATTTTTAATGGACAAACGAAAACAAAAATAAAATAAAATAAAACAATAACAACGTTTTGAGTATGTATAAATGTTTACAGACCGCCTGGATTTCCTCCCTAGGGAGTAATTTAGACTTAAATTTGTTGCAACAGAGAGGGAAAACATTTATGAGAAGGGAATATGGCAGTCTTGGCATTTGCAGGGCTTATGACCTGTCATTGGCTGGCTTAGTAGTCATTTTATACACTGCGTAACAATCATCATTCTGCCTATGTTTTTTTTTGTAGCTGCAAATTATTTGTACCTTGCTTTTGTTATGTGCAAGGTTTTATCGAATATATTTTCTATTTAGGTTATATTCCGTTGACTTTTTTCACAATAATAAAAATAAAGCAGAATCAGAATAAACAAAATAACTCTAGAAATATTACATTAACAGATAATAAAAAAATAAAAAAATCGTAAAAGTGGGACACAAAAAAACAAAAGGAGCTAGATACCACCATTGAATAACTTAGCCCGCTTGATCGTCCCTGTAATGAATCGGACAGTATCTCTTTGTGTATCATTACAGTTCGGGAGCTCAGCTAGGTTATTAGTCGCAGCAATCCGAGTGTTTACTTTGCATTCAAGCTCCCACCTCGGCCTGTCAAATATTGGACAGTATATAAGAAAACGAGCCTGAGTTAACTCATAAGTAGGCGTTTCATACTTCCAAAATGTTTTGCCTATGTTTAAACATCAACGTTTCCTCAACTCTTCCATCTGTTGACTTTGTGAAGTAAAAGAGCTGAAACCTTTATCATGCGGGTGAGATTCATCCGGCTGAACTAATTCACCAACTAGGCAATGCCTTAATTCAATTTTCTAAATCACTCCCTAGGGATGAAATTCAACCAGTCTGCAAACATTTGAACATACTAAAAACATTGTTAAATTAACTAACTTTAAAATGAGAAGTAGGGGTTTGAACTGTCAGTAGGAAGTCGCAGTGAGTCACATCTTGCTGGAGAATGCGATTCTTTAAAATGCTGCGAACGCCTAGTTGCATTCCATCGGTAACACTACTGACTAGTCCGTTGTTAGTTGTTAGCGTCCACGTCGCGAACCCCGGGCAATGGGATTACACTCATAACGGTGTGATCGCAGCAGATGACGAGAGGATGAAAGGTGAGCTTTTGGCGCCTCAAAACCAAAACCAACCAGCCAAGGAAAGGTAGCCCCGACAGAAAATCCAAAAGAGAAGGCAACGGGAAACCACTTTTCTCAGGAATCACTACGGCGAGTGCATCAATAAGCAGTCGTTCTGGCTGCGAAATATAACATTAGCACAAGACAGATACATATGCTTTCGCTGTAGTGATCGCCAACGTCGGGGGGAACCGGCAACGCACTAGAAGAAGAAGAAAATGACAAGTATAAAATCCTGAAAAGGAACATTAAGTGGAGATGTCCGCCTCGTAGTGTAGTGATTGGCACATTCACCTACCATGATCGAGGTCATGGGTTCGATTCCTGTAGTATGGACGTGTAATGTTGAATTCAAAAGTGGTTCTACACTGCAGTATTACTGTCTCTGGATATGAACGGGACCAATATTTTATACCGTCCTTCCCCATCAAAGAGAAGAAGTGTCGCTAACCCTCGGTGTTGAAATTGACAAACGTAGTACCTACCTACCTACCTACTGACTACTGACAATCCTTTACTGTGACTCGAATTAATTGATGTAGTTAATAACCTTTAGTCGGCCTCGTGGTGAAATGGTCAGCGCCTTTGAATACCATGCAAGAGGTCTCGAGTTAGATTCCCGATACGTTTGGAAATTTTTTTTATTTAAAAGGGTGTTTTATACTAGAATATTGATAGTCCCTGGACTGGCACCTAAAGCGTAAGACTGGTCATCTTGCAATCATGTAACAAAAAACATGGGATTTTTCTTTCGATGACTTATATGAAGGGCGTCGTAGTTAGGAATTTTTCAATTTTTGATAATAATAATTTAAATAACATTGACTCCATATTTATGTTTCATTTACTCATTGGCTTAATTGATGTACCATCGTTACTGGAACAAGTGGCATTCAATGTTCCGAACCGCCGCGCCGGTTGCGAAATAATTATGTGCTTTTTCTCGATCAACACAGCACTAACTATGGCAAGATCTGGACTTTTTTGGTGTAAGTCTTTATAGATTTCAAAAATCACTAAGATAGACCGGATCTTGCCTTGAGGTAGTAATTTTTATTTTTTTTCCTAGCTTTAATTTTATTTTATTAGTACCTGTATTTATTATAAGAAATTGTATTTGCGACCGTTAGAATGGACTGCGTAAGTCCGTCAAATAAATAAATAAATCAGAATTCATTAAATTTATAAAATTAGTGTAATGGATAAAGACTATTGTGACATAATTAAAGAGAGTTTTTGCTACCACTCGTGTTTGCTATATGGTCATGAGGATGGAATGACAATATCCGACGATGGCTCTCCTTATAATTTGCCAAACTCACAGTAAGGGGGACAGCGATAAAGTTAAATTCAATGAAAATCGCGATATTCGAAATTGAAAATTTCAATAATCGAGTAAATCGTTTTTTTAACAAAAAAAAAACAATGCATTTACCACAAACTCTGAATTCGGGCAAAGAAATTTGAGGTTTCCGGTCCCCAAAATATTAAATAATATGTCACCCAAACGTTGCAAAACCATGACCCGGATTCTATTTAATAAATTTGTAAAAAATTGGTTACTGGGTTTAGGTCGAGAAAAATCGGAAAATTTACTCAAAAACATTCTTAAATAATAAATGGTATAAATGAGTATTGTCGGCCTCGTGGTGTTATGGTCAGCGCGTTAGTCTGCCATGCAAGAGGTCTCGAGTTCGATTCCCGACATGGTTGATATGAAATATTAAATTAAAAGGGTGTTTTCACACTAGAATATTTCATAGTCTCTGGACTGGTGCCTGAAGCCTAAGACTGATCATCTCACCTTCATGTAACAAAAATGATCAAGATACGCTGCGATTGGTGTACCAATGCAGTGCCCTATGCACCATTAGGTGCGGAAAGGGAACGATGATGCGATGGTGATAAATTAGCATTGTATAACTGTAGTATAAATGAATTAGTAGGTAGTAATACTATTGTTTATTTTGCATTTAAATGTCTGCCTTAAAACAGGTTGTACCAAGGTCCAGATTCAGATCCAGAAAAATCTATTAGCTAAGTATATTATGTAATAGATAAAGTAATTGTTATTTTTGTTATAAACCATGATTATTAGTGTTATTATTATTATTGTACGAATGAAACCAAAAAGAAGACCCACGGTCTTCAAAACAATTTCGGGTATGTGGAGGAATGTACTTTTACTGCGGTATAATTGTTCCTGTATTAGCACTTAAAGCGTAAGACTAACCCTTCTTCCATGTTGTAAAAATGATCAAGATACGCCGCAATGAGGAAGTTCAGAGTCCATTTTTATATCGTATTATCAACACTATGATTTTTTTAAGTTTAGTTTTTTAAGACGTCAGGGATTCTTCTCGGTCAGTTCTTCCGATTGGCTCATTTACGGTAAGCAAACCGGATATCCTTCACAGTTCTCATATCATTGGTAGGTTCATACGAACCAGTGACGTTGTTCGAAGTAGTGCGTTTTAAGTAAAATATTTAATTTTTTTCGTACATTTTCAAGAAATTTTTATCTTACAATTTAATGCTCTAATTTTTACCGCGCGCAAGAAAAGATTTTTTCGTATCCAATTTCCCGTAGGGATGAAGTTTCTCATTGCGAATGATGACGATGTGGAATCTAAATTATAATTCAAATTAGTGTAATAATTCAAATCGTGCAGTGTGGTATTATTCTGTTGAAATGGAGAATCTGTGTGGTGTACCGTGTTTGCGTCCCCGGGGATGGGCGGAGGCGCCTATCTGCGCATACCGGGGGGCGTAGCCCTACACACTTGTCGCGACACAATCTAATCCACTGACGACGGATACAATCGGACATTAAATCATTATCTCTGTCGGGGGCCAACTGTTGATGCTCCGCGCGAGGGAGAGACCATAGCCACCACCGATCTCGAGAGATTCAATTATTTTTTATTGCTGTAAAATTTAACGCCAATTATATTTTTAAAATACAAATCTCACGTTTGTTCAAAAAACCCGTTAGGGTTAAATAAGATATATTTTAAGGTCTGGTCGTGTTATTTATTTATTTATTTATTAACGGACATTGTCCATGTAAACAATTTATAAGGTTTAAATATTACAATAAAAGAATAGTTTAAATCATTAATAAAAAAAAAAGAAGCATTGACAAACATAAGGGACATCGAGACAAGATCTGGACTATTTATTTAGTGCTCGTTTAAATCGTTGTAAACTTGAACCAAAAAAGTCCAGATCTTGTCTTGAGTTAACAATACGACAAAGGCGGGTCATTGGAGAATTTAGGCCATAGTTTGTTCTATGCTGATCGATGAACAGTACTTCATTGTTTCTCAATCTACGAGTCGGAATATTGAATTTTACTTGTCCCAGTAATGATGGAACATCGATTATACCATTTAGTATGCCGAACATATATATGGAGTCAATATTAGTTCTACGTTTTTGTAGACTAGAAATATTTAACATTGACTCTATTTCAGCATAAGAATAATTATCTCTCTCTAGTCCAAGCATCCACGCTATTTTTCGAAGCAAGCGATGTTGGACTGATTCAATGTGATTTATGTGATTGACATAGAATGGAGACCAGACCACTGAGGCATATTCTAGAAGAGAGCGAACAGTTGAGCAATAAAGAGTTTTGATTGTACGGACATTAGTAAAATCAGAGGATATTCTGTTAATGTAGCCAAGTAATGTTATGTATATTATTATTATTCTTCTTTATATAGCATTCATCGAATCTTTTATAATCGTCATTAAATAAATTATAACTATAAAATATAAAGCAATAAAATATAAATCATTAAAATATAAATCAATAATTAGTTAATTAAACCTATCAAACGAATTTAAATCAAAAAACTAAAATCAATAAATTAAAACCAATAATCGCGAAACTAATACCAAGCTTTCTTGTCCTGCAAACATTCGTCGACTCTATAGTAGCTCTTTTCAAACAGCCTGTGTTTGACAAAATCTTTAATTTTTTCTGTTGGCATAGCCTGAATTTCAAGAGGTACCTTATTGTAGAATCGAATGCAGTTCGAGGCAAAAGAATTATTATTTTTTGCAGTCTCGTGGTGGGCACAACTAGCATATCTTTTTTTCTTGGTTCGAACCTATCTAAACCTCTGTTTCTTCTAAAATCAACAATATTAATATATATATATATAGTTGGATAATTCATCTGGCGTTATTTTTGTGAAAATTATCTCAAGGGCGCTGTAAAATAAATAAATATCTAAGTAAGCTACAGAGCGCATGGACGGTTGAGATTTTAGTTCCTCGTTTTCAATTGAGATCAATTAAAAAATATAACATATAGGAGCTTGATTACAGCTCGTTTTGCAGCTACAGAGCGCATGGACGGTAAGAAATCTAGTCCCCATTTACACATTTAAAAAATTGACAAATAAATTTAGTGTATTAAAGATATTCAAAAGTAATAAAATAATAATATATGAATAATAAAAAGGAGTAAGATTACAACACGTCTTGCAGCTACTAAGCGCATGGACGAGTGGAATTCTAGCAAGATAAAATTAATGATATCAATAAATTTGCAAAAAATAAACGTAAACATAGAGCATAGTAGAAATTTTGTCAAATGTTCACGCCAAGAAGTAAACAATAAAAAATTTAATAAATTAATCACTGCTTCAACTTTATGGTTTAAAATAGAAGATAGATGTCCGAAGAGCAGCTTTTGTAGACAGTAGGTAGATACCGTCGCCATGTGGCCTACTGGCTGCTTGATAATTTCTGGAAACGCACATGTGTAGTTACTGAGGGACTTTGCCTATTATTCCAACGACTCAGTGTCCATTTTGGTCCGTATTATCTCGTTTTATGAGACGCAACATTCCTGTTCAATTCACCTTTTTATGAGCGGTTTGATTTATCATTTTGTATGTTATTAGAAGGCAGGTATTCAAAATATTATGAATTTATCAATAAACGTCGGTTCACTTTTAGTAACACTGTTGTAATTTATTAATTATGGTAGTAAGTGTTCCAGATAGCAAAATTTAGGTACTTTTGCGTCAAAAGTTGGTGCATTCATAAACATAAACGGTTTAAATAGATTCATATATAAATTTTAGGATTTTAAGGTTACAGGCGCACTATTGTTTGTAAGTTTTCAATGCCCATTATTTGTTACATATTTTGATAAGAATAAAGTATAAAACAATGCTATCAAATAAATAGTCTTCTTTTGTCCACTGTTTGTCTATAACATGACTACACACTAAACATTAACTGTGTTTTCTAACAGTCAACAACTTATTTCTAATTTAATATTAAATATACAAGCTACGGTTGGAGAGTAATGGAGAGGAACTATATTTCACACCCAGCTCGTGCGGTGGCTGAGCGCGATCTGCGATGTAGGTACATTAAATTTTCACAGATATATTGACATGTGACTGTCAATATATATTTTTATTTTTATTTATTTTTTTTATATTTTTCTTTCTGTTGACGCCCATGGGGCTTTTACATTATACATACTATATAATAAGAAAAAGTTACACATTAAACATAATTATCATTTTTTTAAATATAAAAATTTTAAAATATATATTTTTAAAATTTAAAAATAAAGTTACATAGTTAACATAATACACTATTAAGACATAATACATACATTATATTATGTTTATAATATAAGGCATAACAGGATTCAAATAAAACATAATTATAATTTATTTATTTTTTTACACCGGTAAACTAAATTTTAAAGTATATATATTTTTAAACATATATCTAAGCGATTCTCGGGGACTCATATTGTAAATTGCTCAAACAGCTCTCTTCTGCAGCACAAAAACAGAATCAACATCTGCAGCACTTCCCCACAGCAGTATACCGTGAGACAACGCTGTGGAAGTAACTGAAATATACCAATCTGTCTCGTTTGGTTAGTGTGGTCATCGTGTGCTTTTTCATCATCATCATCATTCCCTTTCCGCACCTAATGGCGCATAGGGCGCTGCATTGGTGCACCAACTACCACTGACGCTGACCACTACACCACGAGGCCGACAAAAGTCTTTTTCAGGTTGATTTCAAATTTATCCCCGGTGAAATTTTTTAAGTGGTGAGGTCATTGTATATTATTTTTTACAGTCTTAAGTTTGACATCGCTTTTTATAGTTCTTATCTTGTATAATTATTTGTGCATGAAACCATTTTTGGTTAATGTCGCCGTCTTTTTCCCAGTGCAATTTTGTGTACAATTTTTTTCGTCTATTTAATTTATTTTTTTATTGAAATCTACAGTCACATACACAATGATACAGTTATAATATAAAAGATACTTAAAACTAGAAAAAATATTTCAAACTTGTATACAAACTGGTATGTTTTTTCGTACACTTAAGTCGTAATTTTTGTTTAAAAGTCTGATTGTTCTGGGTAGCGTTGCCTTTTTATTTATTTTATTTGTTGTATTTAAGAAGATATATTATATACTCGTACATGCACAGAAAACATAAAAGAAAAATAATCAAACCCACTAAACCGCGAAACCGGCTTCTCAGCACGTTTTTTAAATTTTCCTTTACAAAGAAAAAAGTTCAAGATATTATATTAATTTAAAAAGCAATACACAGTAATGCATATTTTTCACAAAAAATGGATCGACAAAAATTTAAATAGTTGAATGTTAACATAAAATTAATAATAATCAATATAAAGCCTTGTTATATATTAGCCATTGAATTATTTTTTTCTTAAATTTTTTGTCAACATTTTCTTTTAAAATCAGCCTAGGAATCTTATTGAAAATTTTACAAATTGTATAATAAAGTGTTATTTTGCCATACTTCTTTAAAAACCTGGAAAATTGTATGAGTTCTAATGAACGGGTCTATAAATTAATAAAGATTTGTATGAAATTTTTAATGCCGATGATCGA